>NC_067472.1:157944760-158244760 GCF_947179515.1 Apodemus sylvaticus | reverse complement strand
ACAGTTCATAAATAAATTTGTATGTAGAGCTGGAGATGTGGCTCAGCAGTTAAGAACTCTTGCTGGTCCTCCAGAGGATTGGAGTTCTTTTCCAAGAACCCATATTAGGTGGTTCACAATGATCATTAACTCTGACTCCAAGGAATCTGATGCTTTCTTTATTCAGGACTTTGTGACCATGACACATACATGACATTCATTCACACATACTCAAACACACAGAGCATAAGTAAAAATAAATATTTCTTTAAAAAGAAATGCAGGTAAATAAATATGAAAGGAAATGCACATTTTGTAACATGTTCAATGATGGTAGAATAAAGTATCATTGGCTATCAATGTAAAATCCCAAAGTAAACTTAAGACACACAACAAAAATGCAAAAAGCCTGTGGATCTAACTCCTACACTGTATATCTTAGGCACAACATTTTTCTAATTCTAATATTATATCTCTAGTTAGATTTTGGTGTACTTCCTTCAAGTTAATCACTTGGATAATTGGGACAAGCACTTAACTCATCTTTACAACCATATCATGAAGCACACATAATCATTTTCAGCTGCTGAGCATTCTCTAAATAAATATCTATATTGATCACCATGTAACACTCAATATGCATATTATAAAAGTGAACTCATATCATCCTTACTTTAACCTCTACATAATCTTATTATCATTGTCTTACAGATGGAATCTGAATTAGACAGAGAATAAGAAATTTACTAAAATTTTTACAGGAATTAAATGTTGAAGCAGAAATTCAAGCTTAATTATTCTGGCTTTGAACCAAAGATCAGAATGGCCAAGATATGAATAATAATAAGTAATTAATGATGGACATGAAAGAAATAATAATGTGACATCTTTATGCAACACTGCCCTTAGATGCAGGTCAGAGAATATGGTTCTGGCTTTCATATTTCCGCAGAACCATCTAGCTATCCATTTTTTGTAGTGCTCTTGGAGACAATCTTAGTATCCTGAACCACTGATGCTATGTATGAGTTATATATTCCTACATACAAGCTTACTCAGTTTCTACAGCCTTCTGGCGACTCCTCTTCAGCATCACACCGCCTAGTGTCCACACTCACAATGCCAACTACATCAAAGCCTGCAGATGGTCAGTGGTAGCCTTAGAAGGGATGAGAGTCAGTCATGGAGTGAAGGTGAAGGATACAAAATGTGCCAATAAGGACAATCTGATGGAAAAAGGGGGCAAAACACTAAGGAAATTTCCTGGTATGTTCTAGAAGCCTCCATCCAACTTGCCCTGTACCTTTACAGTTACAGAACTAAAACCAAATTTTCCATAAATTCTACATTGAAATTCTAACAACCAACTTATTAAGAAGGTATGCTTATTAAACTAAAAGTAGAGAAATATATTATTAATTGTCCTATATTTGCCTTAAGTTATATGAATAATAGAGGTTTGGTTTTTCTTTTTCATTTTTTAACAACAACAAACAAAAAACCCTATTACTCTCTTACTCTTCCAATAATACACTATTTGACGTAAATCTATTATAAAATGGTTTTTGGAAAGAGCAGGACACACAAATATTGCATTAGAGGGATAAGGAAAGAATTCCTTCCCTTTCTTCTCTTAATAATATGTTATATACAGTTCATTGAACAGATGTTTTATGAATGAATTATGTGTTTCAAAACTGAAGGCAGACATAAAAGATCATTACGAAAAGAAAAGGAAGATTATCTTTAAATATCTTACAGTAAGTTTAATGCCTCTATATCTAAATATACTCAATTCTAATTTTCCTATCAGTTACCATCACTCTTTCAAACCTTTTGCCAAACTTAAGGAAGTTACACACTGTGTTTCTTGCTGGATTCTAGAGTACTGGTTGTTAATCTTTTCCTTTTTGCTTCTGAAATGCCCTTTTTAAATATATTTCATATAAGCAATAGCAAGGGCTTTTCTAGTTGAACCAGAGTTTAGGATCGCGTAGACGTGAATAATGAAAAGTTTAGGATGGCTAAAATATGAATAAGTAACTCATGATGGATATGAAAGAAATATTAATGTATTACCTATTTGTAAGACTGCCCTTATCCCCAGGCTAGAGAATACTGTTCTGTCAAGCATATGATGAGCACTGTCTTAGTTAGGGTTTTACTCAGATACCACAACCAAGACAACTCTTATAAGGACAACATTTGATTGGGGCTGGCTTACAGGTTCAGAGGTTCAGTCTACAATATCATCAAAGCAGGGACATGGTAGCATCCAGGCAGGCATGGTGTAGGAGGACCTGAGAGTTCTACATCTTCATCTGAAGGCTTCTAGCAGAATATTGGCCTCCAGGCAGCTAGGAGGGGGTTCTTAAAGCCCACACCCACAGTAACACACCTACTCCAACAATGCCACACCTACTACAACACTTTCTAATAGTGCCACGTCCTGGACTGAGCATATACAAAACCATCACATTCCACTCCCTGGCCCTCATAGGCTTGTTCAAACATGTGAGTCCATGGAGACCATACCCAAACATAGAACAATGCAAAATATATTTAGACCAACTTTAAAAGTCCCCATAGTCTATACTAGTCTTAATGATAAAAGGCCAAAGTTCAAAGTCTTTTCTGAGATTCATTCAATCATTTAACTTTAATCCTCAAAGCAAGAAATTAAACCAGCTGACAAACTCCAAACTTTGCATATCCATGTCTAATGTCAGGGCAATCTTCAGATCTCCAACTCCTTTTTCATCTTTGTAGACTGAAACACACTTCTGATTCCTAGGCTGGTTCCATTCCCTGTTAGCAGCTTTCCTCAGCAGATAAACCACATCTCAAACATCTTGGCATCTCCAACTGACTTCAATGTTATGGCCTTTTGTTTCAATGTCTGAAATCTACACATAATCTGCTCGGCTCCTCCAAAGAGTTCTATCACTTTTCCAACTCTGCCCTCTGTAGCACTCAGGTTGATCCACGTCACTGCTGCTGCGGATCTTGGTGATCATCCCATGGTACTGGCATCTCCAATACACTGGGATCTTCTGCTGCAACTAGGCTTCACCAATAGCCCTTCATAGGCTCTCTTCATGTGCCAAGCCTCGAATCCTTTGCATGACTCCTTCAGTCCTGGGCCATCAACTGCAACTGATGCTAGACCTTCACCAATGGCATTCCATGGTCTCTTGCAGTGCCAAGCCTCGGCTGCTCTTCAAGAACCCTTCATTCCTCCAAAATCAGTATCACCTGGGTGACTCTTACACATTACCAAGTACAGTTGCAGCACGAGATAAACCCTTGGCTATCTCTGGAACACAGCCTGTTTGTGCTCTTAGGCATCACTTCCCAGAAGATTTCACTTCAGTGACTCTGGTTTCTTTTTAATTATCACTAATTTCCTAGCTCCAGCTAACCAGCATTAATTGTTCCAGTAGTCCTTTCTAACCTGGATTCTAAAGCCAGAGACATGCTTGCAGGAGCTGGAACATGACCCCCTTGTTCTATTACATTATCAGCTTTCTGTGCCTAAGTTTGGCTGTACTGGAACTTGCTCTATAGACTGACGTTGAACTCAGAAATCAGCATGCCTGTCTCCTAAGCACTAGGATTAAAGGTATGGTCCTGCAAACCTGGATTTAAGTTTTTCTTCACCTAGAACTTGCTCTGTTCTGTGCTGGCCTTGAACTAAGAAATCTGTTTGTCTTTGCCTCCTGAGATTAAAGGCTTGTACTACCTTGCCTGAATCTAAATTTATCTTGGTGGTATCTTGCCTCAAGCTCACTATTCCCTTAATTCAATTTAATATCCTTGAACACGGAATTCAGCTCCATTTCACTTCCTGGCACCCCTTTAATATTAAACCAAATATTTTATATTTTTCCTTTACCATCTTTCTACACTTATTTAAAATTTTCTACATGAGATTTTACCAGAGAATAAAGTCTCTACTGGGCTTTTTTGAGATTTCCTTTGTCAATGTAATTAATATAAATCTCTTTACCTTGGCCTCAGCTATACTCTTTAGACAAGGGCAAAAAGCAGTCACATTCTTCATCAAAATCCTATAAAAAAGAGTCTCTAGGTAACATATTGAAGTTCTCCACTGAAACCTCTTGAGCCAGGTCCATACAGTTCAAATTATTCTTAATAAAAGTGAAAGTTTCTGAATGCAAAACCAACAGAGGTTACTTGAAAACCAACCATGCAAAATGTCTGCAACATTTCTGACAGCGCTCAGTCATGCTGTGTGCACAACTTCCCTGCAGCCTTGGTGCTGAGCACTCTGTACATTTACTTCACCCTGCATACCATCACACCGAGCAGTGCCAACAAATCCTGCCTGAAACACCTTAGCTCAGATGGAAGGGGAGCATGTGATATGAATTGCAAGGATTTTATTGTATACAGGAAGGTTTCTGCTCTTCTAGAAATACTAAAAGCCTTAATTACATAATACTAATTACTAATCATATCCTACCAGCATTCTTCAGTATATAAGTATCATGGTAGTTATCTTTGGACTATATTGTTACAGAATGTTTGATTTTTAAGAATTGATATTTGAGTTCCTGATTTGAACACACACACACACACACACACACACACACACACACACACACACACTTCTGCCGTTTTGTCCATACATTTCTGTGAAGCAGCATTCTCAGTAAAATTATTACAAAATAAAATAAAAATGAACTCCAAAAAAATTGAAAATCCTCCTGTAGTTGTTAATATTTGTTCAAGGTTTTTAACACTTTATGTAAAAATTAGCAAGTATATCCATCTCATCAATATGCAAATTAGCTTCCATTTGAATAAATATCAAAATTATGAATATACTTCAGAATGATTTTAAAATAAGTTTATTTTACTAAATATTTTATTTTTAGTCATATGTAAATTTTTCAAGTAAAGAGATGGTGAGGAGAAAAAAACCTTCAAGAATCTCTGTTATAAGAATAAAGGCTACAGATAAACACTGGTTGTGAGCAAATACGTGAGGATAGTTTTGGTAGGAGACAGGGAACCATCACAGATTCCAATCCAGGGTATATGGAAGCAGGCAACTCAATCTGTCCTACAAAAGGAGTGGGCTCTATCTGCCTCCCCTGTCTCTGCATCTACATGTTGTTTTTACTTTGCAACATGTACAAATACAATCTTGCCTTTCACCCCGTATTTGAGCCCATGATGCTTGCATCTGTGTCCAGTGATACGTGGAACAACATACTAATGACTGAGGCATCCACAGTACCATTAATTCTGGAGTAGTAGAGATAACAACATGAGGTTAGCAGTGGAAAAAGCACAGAGTGGCTTTTCCTACCTAAGGGTAACCTAATAGACATTGTGTTATACCACTTTAAACGCTACCAACCCTGTCTCAAGATGCTGTCTTCATATCCAGCTAATAAACAGGAGATTTCTTTGAGCTGTTTTCCTGTGTGTACACTGCTATCAAACATTAAGTCAGACCCTGAGTACCAAGACAGATTAAAGGCCTCTCTCTACATGGACTACAGCCCCAGGCTCAGTGAGAAGTCATCACACTGCCCACCTGAGCCGAGCTCTAGTCTATGCCTGCTTTTCTTTGTTTTATCTTCTTTTATAGGCCTATGGAATATGATTTGGTTCTTTTTTTCTTTAAGAAACAAAATGTGTGTGTGTGTGTGTGTGTGTGTGTGTGTGTGTGTGTGTGTGTGTGCGTGTGTGTGTGAAATTACAGTGTGATAGAATATTTTTACACTGCCCATCAAAGTCAAAAGCAGTCAGTAACTGGCCCTTCACATGAAATTTTAAACAGTCTCAAACCTAAGACTCAACTCTCCAGCCACAGAACCTTCATCTACAATTCCTTCTGACATTTAAGGTAGACGAGGAGCAGGAAGATAATAAATGCCTTTATATATTTGCTCTTCCCGAGAAACATCCACATGGCTCTTTACAGTTCAATAAAACACAGTGGAGTGTTCTAGGACACAATTTCTGCATCCTCTGTTGTTGACACTAGAAATATCCTAGAGCTTTTGTTAAAAGCATGGGTCCCTAAATTATACCTCAGAGACTGCATGCTCATGGTATACTGTGTTATTCATGGGACTCTGTATTTTAAACTCCCTGCTGAGTAACTTGATTCAAGAACAACACAAAGCATAAATATTAATATCAGCAATATTTGCATTTAGGATTGCTTAAGGGCTTGAGAGAAACCTCAGCTCTTAGAAGTCTGTGAGCATTTACTGGGCTTACAGACAAACTTCACTGGGATTCTGGCACCGACCGAAGGCATCTCATAGTCTCCTGTAACTCCATCTCCAGGGGATCCCATGTTGCTGGCCTCTGAGAACATCTGTACTCACAAGTATATATACACATTCACATAAAAATAAAATTTGATAAAATACTGACTTGCTTTTATTCAAAGTATCTTCAAGCACAATCTTTGGAAACTTGGGGGCTCAGTCTAACTCACTTGCATTGGGATACAGTAGTTATATTCTTCTGGAATTACTACAACAACCAAATGCCTAAAAAAAACCAAACTCTGCAGAGTAAAGAGGGTAATTTGCACACAAGTTTGAAGGCTGAAGTTTCAAGACTGGGAATTCCTTTTTGTTTTTGCCTCTCTTGAAATTTAAGTACTGAGTGTTCTCACAACATGCAGACATGAAGGAAGACGAAATTTCATGAGATACAAGACATCAGAAAGAGGTTGAGTTTAGCAGTTGACTTATATGAGCTAATTCTAACTACCTTTTCTGACTGTAGCTCCTGGTGACCTTAAGAGTGTCTGGTTGTTTTTACTTTTTAAGCATCATCTTCTTTCCATATCATTACAGGATCTCCCCATTTGAGCCACATACAAGGGATAGCAACAGTGAAGGAGAAAAAGGGAGTCTCTACTTTAAAGGAATGTATTTACACATGAATTAGAACAAACAAATAGCACATGGGCTACATAACCATCATACATACATATATATATGCAGATGACCTAGGTAAGACCCTTGCAGGCTTCTTGATCTCTGTGAGCTCATTTCAGTCCTTTCCAGTTGATTCTATGGATCATATTCTTGTGCTGTCCTTAATCCTTCTGGCTCCTCCAATCAGTCCTCCCCTCATCCTCAGGACTCCCCAATCTCTGCCTAATATTTGGCTATGGGATTCTGTTTCTATTCCCATCAGTTACCAGAAAAAGTCTCTCTGATGATGATTATGTTAGGCTCCAATCCCAGCACATCCTGTAGTCCTGACAGGTCATATGTTTTGTGGCTTGGTTGGTATGTTATGGCTGTGTAGCTCAGTGTTTTTGTGGGATTACTAACCATGGGAATGGGGGCTGTCTTGAATTTTTCTGCCTTGAACATTATTTTCCTACTACTTGGTTGTATTTTTTCCAGTTTTTATATGAAAATATGTGTTTAGTATTATTGTCATTTATTATGCCATATTTGGTTGATGTGTCAGAAGGCCTACTCTCCATTAAAAAGAGGTGAAGGGGGTTCAAGGGAAGCACAGGTGGTGTGGATAGACTAGGGCATGGGCAGAGAAGGAAAACAGAAAGCAGCACATAATATATGAAAGAAGAATAAATAAAAATAAAAAATGAGAAAAATATGCTTAATGTCAGCTAAATATGTTTTTGACTCACAACAGATATTGTTAGAATTATAAGAATGATTGCCTGAAGTGGGATCAATGCAATAATTGTTATAGTGAGTACATGAAGACAATGAGGACAGAAATAAAATTATCTCAGACATGAGAGTCCAGGACAGAGGGACAGTTAGTGCAGAGGCTGGCACATTCAAATAGTAAATGCTGAGGGTTGTCAAAAGTAGCATATTTACCTAGCATGCATGAAGGATAAGACCAATCACCAGTACTGCAAATATTTATGTATGTCCTTTATAAACTGTATCAAGAAAGATAATCAATATTCTAGTTTTAGCTCAATGAAACCCACTTTGAATTCTGACCTACAGATATGTAAAATGAAAGCAAGAAGGTGTGTGCCACCACCAAGAATGTGGGCATTAGTTATAAATTCATAGAGAACAACAACAAGATAGATAGATAGATAGATAGATAGATAGATAGATAGATAGATAGATAGATAGATAGATAATCTGTATGGTTATTTCCATGTAAACTGCTGTCACTTTTCTCATAATATACTTGCCAACATCAAAATTATAATGATAATATAAAGTTATTTATTGTTTATGATTAGCTTACACACATACACAAATATATGCACATACATTCATGCATATTCCTTTAGGTGAATAAATATGGTGTGTATTACAAAGCATTTTATAAAATAATTAATACTTGGATAGAATAACTAAACCAACACTTGAATTTTATTCAGTATAATTGCCACTCAGAGTTCCTGTAGGCTAAGTTATGTTGGGAAGGGATACACCCAACTGCATTTAAAAAGTGCTTTAATAAAAAGGATGGACTCCAATGAAAACCTAGAGTGACACTTTAGGTCAGTGGTTCTCCATGCTGTAAATATTGCTTCCACCACTATGCACCATCTAACATACTCTAGTTAAAAAGGAATCCTCAATGACCAGGACCTCTCATTGCTAGAATGTCTTTGCAGAGGTTGGCACCGCCTCTTTCAGAGGACACTGTATACTCCAGCCATTCAGTGGCTGTGTGGACTCCTGCATATTGTTGTAATCCCACTCCTACAGAAAGTGACTGTTAGAATTTTGTTATTTAATCAACTCATCATGATACTGTCTTGCCAAATGCTAACATTAAATTCGTGTGGTTGGTTAAATTTGCTTGGCTCGAAGAGACGCACTATTAGGAGGTGTGGCTTTGTCTGAGTAGGTGTGGCCTTGTTGGAGGAAGTATATCACTGTGGGGGTGGGCTTTGAGATGCTCTTCCTAGCTATTTGGGAGACAGTCTTCTCCCGGCTGCTTTCCAATCAAGATGTAGGACTCTTAGCTCTTCCAGCACCATGCCTACCTAGACAATGACATGTTTGCACTTTGGTGGCAATGGGCTGCATTTCTGAGCCTATAAGCAAGCTCCAATTAAATGTTGTCCTTTATAGGAGTTGCTTGGTCATGGTGTCTCTTCACAGCAATGAAACCCTAAGACAATTAGTTAGGTCCCAATTTGTTTTTGCTTTTGCTAAATCTAGTTGGCTCACTATTGCCCTGATTTGTATTGTATGCTATTGACTACTCTGTATCTAGCGTCTAAACAAAGCAATTCTTCACTGAATCTGTCCTTCCTGTTAAGAGAACATTCCTCCATCATAGGAGGCAACTCTGCATCTTCCCTGAGTATGAGTAGGGTATCAATGTAGTAATGAGTAATTATCTATGTGTGAATGTCCAGTTGTGCTCTGCCTATAATCTTAATTCTGTCTCCACTCTGCTGTGCCCCAGTGTTGGTGTCCAGATTTACATCAATTTTATTGGTGGTTGCAATAAAGAGATTCCCAAGGAAGACTAAAGGAAAGAGAAGAATAGCAAGTATATACTTGCTCTTCCGACTCCCATGTGTCAAACTAATGAATGAGTGAGTGAATCAATGAATGAATGTGAATGAATAAGATGTGATAGTTACATATATGGTAAATTGTGTTTTAAGTATTTACTATAGATTAAATAATAAGTACGTTATTTTACTATGGTTCGAGCTTTGTGTTAGGTGTTTTGAATATGACCTACTTAATCCAAACATAAATAATTTATATATACACATATGTGTGTGAATATATATATGTTTCATATATATATATATATATATATATATATATATATAAGACTCTGACCAAGTTTACCCTCAGTTTTATTAAGAAAAAAACTACAAAGAGCAGACCAATGTCATGTCTTCCCATTTGTTTTGATTTGCATTTCCCTGATGACTAGTGACATTGAGCATTTTTTAAGCTGTTTCTCCGCCATCCGAATTCTTCAGGTGAGAATTCTTTGTTTAACTCTGTACCCCATTTTTAATAGGGTTATTTGGTTTTCTGGGGTCTAACTTCTTGAGTTCTTTGTATATATTGGATATTAGCCCTCTATCGGATGTAGGGTTGGTGAAGATCTTTTCCCAATTTGTTGGTTGCCGATTTGTCCTTTTTATGTTGTTCTTTGCTTTACAGAAACTTTGTAATTTTATGAGGTCCCATTTGTCAATTCTTTATATTAGAGCATAAGCTATTGGTGTTCTGTTCAGGAACTTTCCCCCTGTACCGATGTCCTCAAGGGTCTTCCCCAGTTTCTTTTCTCTTAGCTTCAGAGTGTATGGCTTTGTGTGGAGGTCCTTGATACATTTGGAGTTGAGCATAGTACAAGGAGACAAGGATGGATCAATTCCCATTCTTCTGCATGCTGACCTCCAGTTGAACCAGCACCATTTGTTGAAAAGGCTATCTTTTTTCCATTGGATGTTTTCAGACCCTTTGTCGAGGATCAAGTGGCCATAGGTGTGTGGGTTCATTTCTGGATTTTTAATCCTGTTCCATTGATCTGCCTGCCTGTCACTGTACCAATACCATGCCCTTTTTAACACTATTGCTCGAGAATGTTGTTTGAGGTCAAGGATACTGATTCCCCCAGAATTTCTTTTGTTGTTGAGAATAGTTTTAGCCCTCCTGGGTTTTTTCTTATTCCAGATGAATTTGAGAATTGCTCTTTCTAACTCTATGAAAAATTGAGTTGGGATTTTGATAGGTATTGCATTTAATCTGTATATTGCTTTTGTCAAAATGGCCATTTTATCTATATTAATACCGCCGATCCATGAGCATGGGAGGTTTTCCCATTTTTTAAGGTCTTCTTCTATTTCCTTCCTCAGAGTCTTGTAGTTCTTGTCATATAGATCTTTCACATGTTTGGTAAGAGTCACCCCAAGGTGACTTTATACTGTTTGTGGCTATTGTGAAGGGTGTTATTTACCTAATTTCTTTCTCAGCCTGCTTATCCTTTGAGTATAGGAAGGTTACTGATTTGCTTGAGTTGATTTTATACCCTGCCACTTTGCTGAAGTTGTTTATCAGCTGTAGGAGTTCTCTAGTGGAGTTTTTTGGGTCCCTTAGGTAGACTATCTTATCATCTGCAAATAATGATAGTTTGACTTCTTCCTTTCCAATATCTATCCCTTTGTCCTCCTTATGTTGTTTATTTGCCCGAGCTAGTACCTCAAGTACAATATTGAAAAGATAAGGAGAAAGGGGGCAGCCCTGTCTAGTCCCTGATTTTAGTGGGATTGCTTTAAGTTTCTCTCCATTTAGTTTGATACTGGCTACCGGTTTGTTGTATATTGCTTTTACTATGTTTAGGTATGGGCCTTGAATTCCTGTTCTTTCCAAGACTTTAAGCATGAAAGGATGCTGAATTTTGTTAAATGCTTTTTCAGCATCCAATGAAATGATCATGTAGTTTTTTTCTTTGAGTTTGTTTATATAGTGGATTGCATTGATGAATTTCCGTATATTGAACCAACCCTGCATCCCTGGAATAAAGCCTACTTGATCATGGGGGATGATCGTTTTTATGTGTTCTTGGATTCAGTTGGCAAGAATTTTATTGAGTATTTTTGCATCGATGTTCATAAAGGAAATTGGTCTGAAGTTCTCTTTCTTTGTTGGATCTTTGTGTGGTTTTGGTATCAGCATAATTGTGGCTTCATAGAAGGAATTGGGTAGTGTTCCTTCTGTTTCTATTTTATGGAATAGTTTGAAGAGTATTGGTGTTAGGTCTTCTTTGAAAGTCTGATAGAATTCTGCACTGTAGCTATCTGGTCCTGTGCTTTTTTTTTGGTTGGAAGGCTTTCTATGACCCCTTCTATTTCTTTACGGGTTATGGGACTATTTAGATGACCTATTTGGTCCTTATTTAATTTTGGTATTTGGTATCTGTCTAGGAAATTGTTCATTTCCTCCAGATTCTCCCGCTGTGTTGAGCATAGGCTTTTGTAGTAGGATCTGATGATTTTTTGAATTGCCTTGGTTTCTCTTGTTATATCTCCCCTTTCATTTCTAATTTTGTTAATTTGGATACTTTCTCTCTGCTCTTTGGTCAGTCTAGCTAAGGGTCTATCTATCTTGTTGATTTTCTCAAAAAAACAGCATCTGGATTCATTGATTCTTTGTATGGTTCTCTGTGTTTCCACTTGACTGATTTCAGCCCTGAGTTTGATGATTTCCTGTCTTCTACTCCTCCTGGGTGAATTGGCTTCTTTTTGTTCCAGGGCTTTCAGGTGTGTCATTAAACTGCTAGGGTATGCACTCTCCATTTTCTTTTTGGAGGCACTCAGGGCTATGAGTTTTCCTCTTAGCACTACTTTCATTGTGTCCCAAAGATTTGGGTATGTTGTGCCTTCATTTTCATTAAATTCTAAAAAGTCTCTGATTTCTTTGTTTATTTCTTCTTTGGGCAAGGTGTCATTGAGTAGATTATTGTTCAGCCTCCATGTGTATGTGGGCTTTCTGTTGTTTTTGTTGCCATTGAAGACCACTCTTACTCCATAGTGACCCAATAGGAGGCACTGGATTAGTTCGATCTTTTTATATTTGTTGAGGTCTGTCTTGTGACCAATTATATGGTCGATTTTGGAGAAGGTACCATGAGGTGCTGAGAAAAACGATATATTCTTTTGTTTTAGGGTGAAATGTTCTATAAATATCAGTCAAGTCCAGTTCATCTAAAGCTTCAATTAGTTTTATTATGTCCCTGTTTAATTTCTGTTTTCCTGATCGGTCCATTGAGGAGAGTGGAGTATTGAAGTCACCCACAATTATTGTGTTAGGTGAAATATATGCTTTGTGCTTTAGTAAAGTTTCTTTTATGAATGAGGGTGCCCTTACATTTGGCACATAGATGTTCAGAATTGAAAGTTCTTCTTGGTGGATTTTTCTTTTGACCAGCAAGAAGTGTCCTTCTGTATTTCTTTTGATGACTTTACGTTGAAAGTCAATTTTATCTGCTATTAGAATGGCTACTCCGGCTCATTTCCTGAGACCATTTGCTTGTAAAATTGTCTTCCAGTCTTTTACTCTAAGGTAGTTTTTGTCTTTGACATTGAAGTGTGTTTCCTGTATGCAGCAAACTGTAGGGTCCTGTTTCCTTATCCAGTCTGTTAGTGTGTGTCTTTTTATTGGGGGGTTGAGTCCATTGACGTTAAGAGATATTAAGGAATAGCGATTATTACTTCCTGTCATTTTCGATGTTATTTTTATATTTGAGTGGTTATCTTCTTTTGGGTTTGACGAAAGAAGGTAACGACCTTGCTTTTTCCAGGATGTCGTTTCACTCCTTGTATTGGTGTTTTCCTCCTATTATTCTTTGTAGAGCTGGGTTTATAGAAAGATATTGTGTAAATTTGGTTTTGTCATGGAATATCTTGGTTTCTCCATCTATGGTGAATGAGAGTTTTGCTGGGTATAGTAGTCTTGGCTGACATTTGTGTTCTCTTAGAGTCTGCATGAGATCTGCCCAGGATCTTCTAGATTTCATGGTCTCTGGTGAGAAGTCTGGTGTAATTATGATAAGTCTTCCTTTATATGTTACTTGGCCTTTTTCTCTTGCTGCCTTTAATATTCTTCTTTGTTTAGTACATTTGGGGTTTTGATTATTATGTGACGAGAGGTATTTCTGCTCAGGTCCAGTCTGTTTGGAGTTCTGTAGGCTTCTTGCATATTCATGAGCATCTCTTTCTTTAAGTTGGGAAAGTTTTCTTCCATAATTTTGTTGAAGATATTTCCTGGCCCTTTCAGCTGTAAATCTTCACTCTTATCTATACCTATAATCCTTACGTTTGGTCTTCTCATTGTGTCCTGGATTTCCTGGATGTTCTGGGATACAAGCTTTTTGCATTTTGCATTTTCTTTGACTGTTGAGTCTATGGTTTCTATGTTATCTTCGGCATCCTAGATTCTTTCTTCCATCTCTTGTATTCTGTTGTTGATATTTGCATCTATGGCCCCTGATTTCTTCTCAAGGTTTTCTATCTCAAAAACTGTCTCCCTTTGTGATTTCTTAGTTGTTTCTACTTCTGATTTTTGACCCTGTATGGTTTTGCTTAGCTCCTTCACTTGCTTGTTTGTGTTTTCCTGTAATTCTTTAAGAGATTTTTGTGTTTCCTCTTTCATGACTTCTGCTGTTTGACTTACTTTCTCCTGCATTTCTTTAAGTTTTTTTTTTGTGTGTGTGTGTGTGTGTGTGTGTGAGTGTGTGTGTGTGTGTTTCTTCTTTATTGGCTTCTATCTTTTGAGCCTTATTCTACTGAATTTCTTTAAGTGATTTTTGTGTTTCCATTATACGGGTTTCTAGCTTATTCATGTTCCCCTGTATTTCTTTAAAAGATTCATTTATGTCCTTTTTGTGCTCTTCTAGCAGCATCATGAAAAGTGATTTTAAATCCAAATCTTGTTTTTCTGGTGTGTTTGCGTAATCAGGACTTGATGTTGGAGAGTTTGGTTCAGACGCTGCTATATTGCCTAGGTTTCTGTTAGTAGAGTTCCTGTGTTTTTGCCCTTTGCCATCTTGTTATTTCTGATGTTAGTTGGTCTTGTCTCTGGCTGGTATTTGTGCCTCCTGTGAGGCTATATGGCTATTTCTGCAACACTGGAGGGCTTGGTTTCCCTGTTACAGATTGCTAATGTGCTGCCCTCCTCTTGGGTGTCCTTGCAGCCCTAGCGTGCTTTGCCTCAGGTTGTCTGTATGAACCAGGTGGTGCCCGTTTTCTCCTTCAGTGAGTACAGATGGTTTATGCTGCTGCGGGACCTTTTCTGAGTGTGGTCACTCGGCTGAGCATTCGATCTCCCAACCGGGTTGGTGCACACAAGGCTAGCCTAGCTGTTGAGGCCCTGAGTCTAGGCAAAAGCCTGGCAGGCTAAGGCCTGAGCAAAGTTCCCCTCGGGCTATGACTGTTAATTGGTTCTGTCAGGTGCCCAGAGTGTTCACGTGCTCCCTGAAAGTGCCCGGAGAATCTGCTAGGCTAACAACCTCCTGGCTAGGTTGGCACACAGATGGCCCACTGAGCATCCCAGGGCCTGGGGGCAGTCCAAGGCCTGTAAGTCTTAGACCCCTGCTATGTTAGCCTCAGGCTACGCCTATTAGCTGACTTTGTCTTCTAGAACTCTCTGGCTTCCTGTAGTCAAAATGGCGGTGCACCTCCAGGCCCGGGGAAACAACCTCCTGGCCGGTTTGGCACACCGATGGCCCCCCGAACAGCCCTGGGCCTGGGTGCAGGCCAACGCCCGGTCAGGCTTAGACCCCCGCGATGTTGGTCTTGGGTTATATTTGTGTACCTCAGGCTGTCTGATTTCTCTGGTGCCCAAGATCCAAGATGGCAGAGAGACTCTTGTAGCTGGTGGGAGGCAGAGTTCTGAAGTGGCTTCTGTGCGGTGAAATGTGCTGTACATCTGCCACTGCTTGCTGCCCGGCTGGGCAGCGAAGGTCAGTAGTAGCGGGTGCAAGGCCTGCCTGTACCCTGTCACCTTGGTTCCACTGCTGATGGCCCTTCCGCTGGACCAGCTACTGCTGCTGCCGCAGCCTCCACCACTGACGCCCTGTTCCCTGCATTCTTATGATTTTTGTTGACATGTACATCTACTTGAAGGCGGTATTCTCTCCATCCTATTAATTTCTACCTCAAAAACTGTCAAACTTTTCTCATGCCTCTTGTCCTGGAGGACTCAGCTTGCTGAGTTCTTACCCTAACAAACAGTTGCAGAAATTAGACTGGGAGCCACAAGCTCAGGCACAAACTCTGCTTTTCCAGAGGACAAAGCTATGAATAAACCTCACCACTCAGAGACTATTTATCACTGCTATGCTCTTGTTTACTATACAGAAGACAATTGAGCTCAGGCCACTGCTCAGCAGCTGACTTCATTCCCACTCAGAGCTTTCATTACCTTTGTTCAACTTGCAGTCCTCTCCTGGCAGCAGAATTCTCGAAATAAAACAGGTAAGCGAAAAGTAAGACAGGATCCACCTGTTGCTCCTTGTGGTAAGAAATATTCCTTCTTAATGAAACATTCCTTCTTAATATTCCTTCATAATGAAGATCTATGCTCTGGGAGCAGAACTTACCAGCAGATAAATACTTCCTAGTTTGCAAATTTTAAAACTTTCATTACAAGTGCTTTTAGCAATAGCAAATTATAATTGTCTAGGAATAAGTTTTCTATTAAACTCAGAGAGCTGTTGACCTTCTGCCAGATATTTAAAGAATTTTTCGATTACAGAACACATGGGGTTGTTGCATTTTTTTCTTCTGCCAAGCAGTGCAGAATGGCATGACTAGGTCTCTTCTTGCACTCTACCTGTTGAAGATGAGGGTTTTACAACTCCCCATTAACTTCTCTGTTCCTTTTCCCTCAGCCATTGCCATGGTAATAAGCACCACTTGAAAATGTCTCTCATAGCAACTCTAAAGCATTTAAGGACACTTGACCATTCCTCAAAGCACAATACACACTTATTAATCAACCACCCCAACCACCTTTACAGAGACCCTTTGTCTCTAATAGATTCAATGCACTTTGATGGTCTCTTCTGTATTCTTTGTACAAGCTCACAATGGACTTTGTTCTTCACTCATAGGACAGGAATCTCAGCAGAAAATAACAAACTATGTCAGGGCACTGGCCCTCAGCAGGGAGAAACTTTTTAAAATAAAATAAAATGGGTACTTGGTAAAAGGAAACAAAACAACACATTTGCTCTAAAATTTCTGATTCATGAGAATCTCAGGCAGATCTCTGGATTAACAGATGAGTGTTGATGTAGTATATATCAGATGAGCAATGGGTGCTCACATTCTAAACATGATCCCAGGTAATGATGTCCTTGGTGGCTCTGGCAAAAGGCCTTGGCATTTCTAGGGCTGAGGGGAGGGTGACAGCCTCAATGTACTCCAAAGGCCAATTTATGGATATCTTTCCTCAGACTTCTATGGTTGCCCCCTTGTGGCAATCCTAGGAAAAAGTTTGGAAGATGCTGCTTCCCAACTCCAACAGCCACAAAAGGACTCTAATTTAAGACACAAAGTCTTCTATTGGGAGAAAGGGAAGGTGTCATCATGCTTTCCCAGGAAATCACAGTGGTTAGGGTATCAGAGAAAAACTAATCAAAATTGTCATTTTGCTACACTGTTTAGACAATTAGCTTCTCTTGTCTTTTTAGGTGTGAGTCAGAGACTTTCATGGCTGAGACTTCTTTCTACCTTCATACTTAACTTCTCTAATCTACATTGCGCATGTAAGACAGGTTGTAATAGCGCTTACACGTCTTCTCGTAAGACTTGTGAGACTTGAACATCCCTAGTAATACTTCAGCATGTTAACCAACAGCCCTATATAGCCTTCAAACCAGATGTTGAACCCACTCATACTCACAGCTACAGCAGAAGTCTTATCCATCCATCTCATGCATGTTTCTCCAGACTTTACTGAACTTTGACTTAAGCCAAAAATCAAGGAACTAAAAAGTGCCTCTCAATTCTGAGTAATTCTAAAGTGTTTAGCTATCTAGCAGTGGTGGCTTTAGTCAGCTCTGTGAGACATAGAAGCTGTCTGGTGACAGATGCAGAGCTTGATTGACACACTGATTTTCAGATATTCCACAGTGTCCTCTTGTTACTTCATCAGACCTCTCTGAATTGTGTAGTTACAGAGTGGTATGATTTGGGAGCCTGCCACTGTCGTGCATTCAGGTATCTGTCCCAGGCAGCAGGCGTCCTTAGGAATTTCAGATCAGAACAACCACCCACTGGCCAAGAACAGTGCCAGCTGCAGATGTACCACAGCAAGATGGGCCAGTGTCCAAAGTGTGTGGCTCTCCCACTATACTCAGTCATTCATTCTCAGGCTACCATGCCTCATGGATTAAAACTTTTATACTAACCAGCAAAACTAAAAGCCACCCAAAACACAAAAACAAAATAAAACAGGAGCATTGAGACAAATACCTTTGGGTAATGATGATTTGCCCATTTTTTACTGTCTAGAATGTAACAAAACTCAAATCATCAATCTTTATCCTCTAGGTTTTCTCTGTATCAGATATGGAATAAATACAGACTGGATTTTCTTGATGTAAAATTACTATTTTCCTTCATTTGTATATTTTTAAAATCTGCATAACATTTTAATGCAATAATGTTCAGTTCTCTCTCTGAGTTAAGCCTGTTAATAAATTTGTCATGATTGCTGGCATTTCAGATTTAAAATTAGAAGAAGAAAGCTGATGCTGATTATAACACAGTATGAGGGATCATGAGAAAGTCTTCATGGATATTTTAAACTTACAAACCCAGCAAGAGATATCCTCTCCAATTATAGAAATATTGAGATTTTTTAAAAAGTACACATTGATTTACTCACAATTACATACACAAACACACCTAGTAGACAAAAATCATATAAAATCAAACAACTTCCATGACTACTTACACTATCCCCTACTCCTCATGTGGAATATGCATCCTTTCATCATGGTGTTGATCTTGGAGAGAAGAGAAAATAGACTAAGAGAAGCTCTAACTTGTTTGAATTCATAGCATATCAGGGTATTAAAAAGTATGGTTAGTTAAGTCTAGTAATGGTTTCTTACTAAGAGATGGCAAAGACAAAATCTAAGATTTGAAAAGTTGTTTCAGGTTTTTTCCCCCATAATATTTGGTCACAGATTGGATTCCAATGATAAACGAGTCTGATTTCTGAGAACTCTCAAGTGACTACTTGACTCTGATTATTTGTGTATCTGGACCTTTCCTAATTTCCAGAATTAAAACATGATAATGTGGCAGTATATCAAGAGCAAGAAGATGCAGAGATAGAAAGAAATGAACATTTGTTCAGTCACATAAACCTACATGTGGCATACACTTATACCCTCTTGTAGTATTAAAAATCGAGGGGCTCCCTCAAGATTTCCTGTCAGGATAATGACATTCAAAGCTTCAACTATTTGCATATCCTAACCATCACCAAAGGCTCAACCTCATCCTCTCAATACCACTAAAATGAACATTAAGTCTCCATATGGCTATCGGTGTAAATCACAGCCCATAGTATAGTATAGTATATGGGGATGCCGTGTGTGTGTGTGTGTGTGTGTGTGTGTGTGTGTGTGAGAGAGAGAGAGAGAGAGAGAGAGAGAGAGAGAGAGAGAGAGAGAGAGAGAGAGTGTGCGCGCGCACACTCACACACACACACATCTTCTTTTTAGATTTTAATTTTTTATTTATTGAAAAGGGAAGTAAAAGGAAGTAAAATTCTTTTATGTCTACCATTTTATCTATATTATTTTTCATGAGAGATCTTCTAATGTTAGTTACTGCAAAAGAATGCTTCAAAGAGAAATAATAGGATTCCAAACACAAATCATGCTCATTTTGCTATTTTGCTGTTTGTCCCACTTCTGCCAGATTGAAACTCTTAAAATGCTGTTTTGAACTTGAAGCTTTCTGACTGACCTTGGATAAGCATAAGCATCCAAGTGTTAAAAGGACAGGCACACTCTGTTCCCACGTCCTGCTGCTGGAGCCTGCATGCATAGTCTGTGATGCTCTGCCAACAGAATCTGCGGACCTATGAGGTCAGTAACCCCAAAGATCAAGTCATGTCTGTATTACATTCTTTGTTTTGCTTGGTAAAACCATTTCAACTCAGAAAGGAGGAAGACCATGCCAACCTACCCCCTTGTATTTATTGTTCTTAATTTGATATTAATGTGGTAGACAACTGCTGATACAGAAATAGTTACAGAGAAGGAAAATGGAAAGAGTAGTCAACCAGGGCTTGTTTCTCTTCCAGTGATCCACTAACCAGGGGCCTTGGGAATATACTTTTATTTAAAAGGAAGGAAGGAAGGAAGGAAGGAAGGAAGGAAGGAAGGAAGGAAGGAAGAAGTTGAAATGGAAAAAATTCTACTGTTCTATAAAAATATATGACATATCTACATGTGTATGTATATACATATGAAAGGTATAAGCACTGTATATATTGATACAATGTGTATAGGTTGTATTAGTCAAGGTTCTCTAGTGTTACAGAACATATGGGTAGTCTCTATATAGTAAGGGAATTTGTTGATGACTTACAGTCTTTAGTCCAACTCCTCAACAATGGTCAGCAGCAGCCATGGATGGAAGTCCAAGGATCTAGCTAGCAGTGGCTCAGTCCAGAAGGCAAGCAAGTGAAAAAGAGAGAGAGTAAACCTTCCTTCTTCCCATGTCTTGTGTGTCTTCTTATGCTGTAGGTCTCCAGCATAAGGTGTGGCCCAGATTAAAGGTGTGTGCCACCGTGCCTTTAATCTCAGATGACCTTAAACTCAGAGATCTCCATTTCATAATCGTCTAGAATCTAGAATTCATAGCCACTATACCTCAAGAACTCCATGCCAAGATTCAGATCAGAAACTTGTATCTCTCAGCCTCCAGATTAGGATCACAGGTGAGCCTTCCAATTCTGGATTGTAGTTCATTCCAGATATAGTCAAGGTGTCTCTGACTTCTCTGCCTCTTACACTCCCATATAGTCCTTCTGTCTGTTAAATCATCCCATTTGCCAGTCATTCACATTGACTAGGCTCATAGGTTCCATGTCTTCCTTCAGAGTTCTTCAGGAATATCATTAGTGTTACAGTACCAGGACTAGAGAGATATGGGCTACCCTAAAATAACAGCCTATTCATTATATCAAACCCATTGCTGATACCTTGCATCTGAAGTTTAGGGTGGAGATCTGGAATCAGGCTGAGTATTGAATAACATCTATGTAGTATGTACACTGCATTCTTTTTGTACTGTGCTGAGGTCAATGAAATCAGCATGCAACACTCAATACTCATTTGTTGCACTGAGACAACAAGTGTCATCACAAGCAACTATTGTAAATGGTCTCTTTGGTCCTAGAAGGCAAATGTGGAGATAACGAGTTTGGACATCTTCCATGAGTTACCATCAATATTGTTCTTACTAGGGAAGTTAACTTTCCTCTGAATAGAAATGATGAGTAGAAAAATGCCTTAGAACAAAGTCCTCTATTCATTTTACTTAGTATCTCAACGTATTTTCACCATAAGGGTAATTGGCATGAAATACTTCCCCTCTTCTAACATGAATTCATGCAAGATTTTGAGTACTATACTATTGAATCAAAAATGTGAACATATATAGAACTTTTTTTTCAAATTGGCACCAGAAGCCACACTGATCCACAGGAACAAGGGTGGTATTCACTATAGATCCAGCTACCCTGACCTGATGTCATCAGTTGGAGGGAAGGCAAGTGCCCATGCACGGGATCAATGAAGGTTACTCTTTCATGGGGCTTTTCCAGAATCTCAGCATTGCTCTACTGATGAACTAATCCCTAATTGGTTCTCTATCTCTCCCAGCCTCTGAAGCTGCCTGATAACCTTTGAGTAAATGTTCTGCCTACATTAACTGGCACTCTTCCCCTCTGATGGTTGAGCTCCTAACCCAATCGAAGCATCAGTTAATGTTTGTTTTCAGATCCCAGGAGATCTTGACAAATGGTGTAGAAACAGATAATAACTCATTTCTGAGAATGTTTCTATACGCTTCTTGGAAAGGCCAAGCAAATCTTATTTATGACAGTGTTCTGGAGTAAGAATGATGGATGATTATTTCATATTGTGTTATAGAAATGACAACTGCATCTGGATATGCCATATCATTTACAATAGGGATGAGTTAGCTTAAGGGAAAGAATGTCCTTTGCTTTATATATGTGTAGATTATAAAATAAATTATTCATTGATATTGCCTTGTGATTCTTGAAAGACATTTGCAAGGTCCAGTTCAAGTTCATTTGGCACTCTCAGGAAATAATATTGATTTGGTTTTATGAAGCAGTGTCCCAGCCAGCTTGGGCTGCTAAAAGAAAATACCTCATACTAAGTAATTTATAAAGAAGGGAAATTCATTGTCATTCTGGAGGCTGGGACTTCCCTTTCCACATTTATGGCATCATCTCTGTGTGCTAGAATAGAAAATGGACCTCTCAAAAAATCCACTTAGGATAACACAATTAACAGCTTCATCTACCCACATATTATAATAACCTGTCAATTTCAGACAAATGAAAATTAGGTTCTACATGCCTTGCCAAGTGATACAGATGTACAATCCAGTGTATAATACACTGATCTGTCCTATACATAATCCCATGCCAGTTACTAGAAAAGAATGATGCTTTGACTCTTGTAATTGAAGAACGATCAGGAGGTCATATATCTGGAGCTACCAGAGGCCAACGAGCCTTGTGTCTAACAGGTATCTGTGTATGCAATGTAAGACTCAGGTAAAGGGAAACAGCATATACTCAAACTTAACAAGGACTCCAGACAGCTCTTAGAAAGTCACCTGTAATAGAAGATTTACTCCAAAAGCACCGGCCAGCCTGAAGTTTCTTAGCCTTTGCAAGGAATTTGCTTAGCTTTCTCTCTTGACCTTCATTGTGGCATTGGTTCCTCTTTCAGAATGTTCTCTGAGACCTGGGAGATGTTTATTTATTGTTAGTGTCTAGTGTACCTATTGGACTTTATAAAATCTTACTATCCTTTTGCGCAAAAATTTGAGATTTTTTAAAATTTTTTATTCGATTTATTTTTTATTTATATTTCAAATGATTTCCCCTTTCCTGGCTCCCCACTCCCTGAAAGTCCCATAAGCCCTCTTCCCTCCCCCTGTTCCCCTATCCAGCCCTTCCCACTTCCCTGTTCTGGTTTTGCCCTATACTGCTGCACTGAGCCTATCCAGAACCAGGGGCCACTCTTCCGTTCTTCTTGGACATCATTTGATATGTGGATTATGACTCGGGTATTACAAGTTTCTAGGCTAATATCCACTTATCAGTGAGTGCATACCATGATTGATCTTTTGAGGCTGGGTTACCTCACTTATTATGATGGTCTCCAGCTCCATTCATTTGTCTAAGAATTTCATGAATGTATTGTTTCTAATGGCTGAATAGTACTCCATTGTGTATATATACCACAGTTTTTTTTTTTTTTTATCCATTCCTCCATTGAGGGACACCTGGTTTCTTTCCAGCTTCTGGCTATCATAAATAGGGCTGCTATGAACATAATGGAACATGTATCCTTATTACATGCTGGAGAATCCTCTGGGTATATGCCTATGAGTGGTATAGCAGGGTCCTCTGGAAGTGATGTGCCCAGTTTTCTGAGGAACCACCAGACTGATTTCCAGAGTGGTTGTACCAATTTGCAACCCTACCAGCAGTGGAGGAGTGTTCCACTTTCTCCACATCCTCGCCAGTACCTGTTTTCTCCTGAGTTTTTGATATTAGTCATTCTGATTGGTGTGAGGTGAAATCTCAGGGTTCTTTTGACTTGCATTTCCCTAATGATTAATGATGTTGAATATTTTTTTAAGATGCTTCTCAGCCATCTGAAGTTCCTCAGATGAAAATTCTTTGTTTAGCTCTGTACCCCACTTTTAATAGGGTTATTTGGTTTTATGGGGTCTAACTTCTTGAGTTCTTTGTATATATTGGATATTAGCCCTCTGTCAGATGTAGGGTTGGTGAAGATCTTTCCCAATTTGTTAGTTGCCGATTTGTCCTTTTGCTGGTGTCCTTTGCCTTATAGAAACTTTGTAATTTTATGAGGTATCATTTGTCAATTCTTGATGTTAGAGCATAAGCTATTGGTGTTCTGTTCAGGAACTTTTCCCCTGTGCCCAAGTCTTCAGGAGTCTTTCCCAGTTCCTTTTCTATTAGTTTCAGTGTGTCTGGTTTTATGTGGAGGTTCTTGACCCACTTAGAGTTGAGCTTAGTACAAGGGGATAAGAATGGATCAATTCACATTCTTCTGCCTGCTGACCTCCAGTTGAACCAGCACCATTTGTTGAAAAGGCTATCTTTTTTCCACTGGATGTTTTCAGCTCCTTGGTCGAAGATAAAGTGACCATAGGTGTGTGGGATCATTTCTGGATCTTCAATCCTATTCTATTTATCTGCCTCCCTGTCACTGTACCAATACCATGCAGTTTTTAATACTATTGCTCTGTAGTACTGCTTGAGGTCAAGGATATTGATTCCCCCAGAATTTCTTTTGTTGTTGAGAATAGTTTTAGCTATCCTGTGTTTTTTGTTATTCCAGATGAATTTGAGAATTGATCTTTCTAACTCTATGAAGAACTGAGTTGGGATTTTAATGTGTATTGCGTTGAATCTGTATAGTGCTTTTGGCAAGATGGCCGTTTTAACTATATTAATCCTGCCAATCCATGAGCATGGCAGATTTTTCCATTTTCTGAGGTCTTGTTCCATTGCCTTCTTCAGCGACCTGAAGTTCTTGTCATACAGATCTTTCACTTGTTTGATCATTGTCACACCAAGGTACTTTATATAGTTTGTGGCTATTTTGAAGGGTGTCATTTCCCTAATTTCTTTCTCAGCCTGCTTATCCTTTGAGTATAGGAAGGGTACTGGTTTTCTTGAGTTGATTTTATAACCTGCCACTTTGCTGAAGTTGTTTATTAGCTATAGTTCTCTGGTGGAGTTTTTTGGGTCACTTAAGTAGACTATCATATCATCTGCAAATACTGATAGTTTGACTTCTTCCTTTCCAATTTGTATCCCTTTGACCTCCTTATGTTGTCTAATTGCCCAGCTAGTACCTCAAGTACTATATTGAAAAGATATGGAGAGAGGGGGCAGCCTTGTCTAGTCCCTGATTTTAGTGGGATTGCTTCAAGTTTCTCTCCATTTGGTTTGATGTTGGCTACTAGCTTGCTCTATATTGCTTTTACTATGTTTAGGAATGGGCCTTGAATTCCTGTTCTTTCCAAGACTTTATGAAGGCAAAACATACCCAAATCTATGGGACACAATGAAAGCAGTGCTAAGAGGAAAACTGGTAGCCTTGAGTGCCTTCAAAAAGAAATGGGAAAGAGCATACATGAGCAGCTTAATGGCACATGTGAATGCTCTGGAACAAAAAGATGCTAATTCACCCAGGAGGAGTAGAAGGCAGGAAATCATCAAACTCAGGGCCGAAATTAATCAAGTAGAAACAAGGAGAACCATACAAAGAATCAACAAAACCAGGAGCTGGTTCTTTGAGAAAATCATCAAGATAGATAAACCCTTAGCCAGACTAACCATAGGGCACAGACACAGTATCCAAATTAACAAAATTAGAAATGAAAGGGGGATATAACAACAGAAACTGAGGAAATACAAAAAACCATTAGATCCTACTACAAAAGCCTATACTCAACACAAATGGAGATTCTGGAGGAAATGGTCAATTTCCTAGACAGATACCAAATACCAAAATTAAATCAGGACCAAATAGATCATTTTAATAATCCCATAACCCCTAAAGAAGTAGGAGGGGGTCATAGAAAGTCTTCCAACCAGAAAAGCACAGGACCAGATGTATTCAGTGCAGAATTCTATCAGACCTTCAAAGAAGACCTAACACCAATGCTCTTCAAACTATTCCACAAAATAGAAACAGAAGGAACACTCCCCCACTCCTTCTACAAAGCCACAATTAAGCTGATATCAAAACCACACAAAGATCCAACAAAGAAAGAGAACTTCCGACCAATTTCCCTTTTGAATATCGATGCAAAAATACTCAATAAAATTCTTGCCAACCGAATCCAAGAACACATCAAAACGATCATTCCATGATCAAGTAGGCTTCATCCCATGGATGCAGTGATGGTTCAATATAAGGAAATCTATCAATGCAATCCACTACATAAACAAACCCAAAGAAAAAACACATGGTCATTTCATTGGATGCTGAAAAAGCATTTGACAAAATTCAGCATCCTTTCATGCTTAAATTTGAGATTTTTATGATTTAAAATGACTCTGACCTTAGTCACCCAACCTCCTCTTGCCTTTTAGACTTAAAATATTTACTTTCTCTGATTCAGCTTTCTATTGCTATCATTTTACCAGTCAATGCCTTATATTCTTCCAAGGAACAAAAAGCTTGCTGGGTTCTAGGATTATTGGCAAGGGGGATTTGGATGAAAGGAATACAATTTTCAACCAAAGCAGGTCTAAAAGGTAGAAGTAGAGGTTGTGTCATTGAATAAAAAATAGAAAAATTTAAAACTCTTACACAAGAATGTTAGGCATCAATGTAATACAGGGTATCTTCCCTCAAATCAGCCACATCTAGAAAGAAAAGAGTGAACATTTTCTCTGATATCTCAGACACATCTCCAGGCATTACAGTTTCAGAAGACATCATTCCATACTGGGATGGAGAACAGAATTAAATGGGCATCTTTCCATGTGCCTTTTCATTTTTACTATGACTGGTAATCATTAAAATCTAAGATCATCGCCATCATATTCTTCTTCAAGATTGCTACTTCATGTCCTAGAGCTGATCCTTCACACCTGAAAAATGTGCAGATGATGAATAACTTTGTGGGGATGTGTGATTTGGATAGCCGTCCTGGAGAAAGAGAGGGAGATGTGCCCCAACCCTGCAAACCTCATCCTGAGATGGGTAGGATTTAGGCTCTCTCTCTCTCTCTCTCTCTCTCTCTCTCTCTCTCTCTCTCTCTCTTTCTTTCTCTCCCCCTCCACCCCACCCCCTGGCAGCCTATTTCCTACAGTTCAAAGAAGCTGAGGAGGAGGGGAACCCCATAGGAAGACCAGCAGTCATATCTAATGTTGACCCCCAACATCTCACAGACACTGAGTCAACAAGTAGGAAGTATACACTAGCTGATATGAGGCCCCCAACTCATCTACAGCACAGGAGTGCTTGATTGACCTCAGTGAGAGAAGAAGCACCTAACCCTTGAGAGACATAAGGCCCCAGGGAGGAGGGAGGTCTGGTGGAGAGGGTGTGGGTACATCCTCTTGTAGATAGAGGAGGTGGGATGGGATGAGGAACTGTTGGAGGGAGGATACTGTAAAAGAAAATTCATAAATAATAATAGGAAGAAGAAGAAGAAGAAGAAGAAGAAGAAGAAGAAGAAGAAGAAGAAGAAGAAGAAGAAGAAGAAGAAGAAGAAGAAAAAGAACTCTACATCCACCTTTGAACCTTTGAGTGGAGAGATTATAGGTTCAGCTTGTTCTCCCCAGATAAGAACCTGCCTCAACTCCTTATCCTGTAATGAAGAAATCCCAGGCCTCCGCCCTAGCCAATAATTAACATCCACCTTGGAAATCTGCTGAAGAAATACAGGCTCAGTGTGAGAAGGGTCCTGAGAAAGGCAGGAATGGGCACATGGAGAGACAGCCTAGTCAAATGGGTGCATTTTTATTCACTCCCTCAGATTCTATAATACAATAGGTGTTGAAAATGGAATTTGATCCCATTTGCGTGCTATGTGCTACCCAACAAGGCATGATTGATCAAGTCATACTTAAACCAAAAAATGATAGGTATGGCTTGGGTTTTCAGTCTATAGTCTGGTTAAGATTAAGACACCCATGCCCCAAGATCTATATACACTGTTTTTACCTGGAATAAAGTTGAGCTGTCTCATGGAAGCTAATCCTGGTTAATCCTAGTTAATCCATGAATATTTGCTACCATCCAACCACCACCACCACCACCACCACCACCACTATTTTCTGCTCCCTTTGTCCTAGAGGGCCATCTGAGGAGGAGAAATGATGGCCATGTAATATGTTAATTTTCTCTTGGGAAAAGAGTCTGATTTCAAGCAAGACAGAAATAAGTGTTGTGGTTTTTTTTTTTCTTATGAGAAGTCAGATGTTTGGAAACATATCTGAAATGAAGCAAAACAGGGTTTACTATTTGTGACTAATGGCATAAATTGTGAAGTTCTGTCAAGTACCATGAAAATGTCTCTTCCTGCTACATTTCCTAAGTTTATAATACCAGCTGTGGAGATGAGACGCAGCTGTGAAGAGGCCTAATCATACCCACAATTTTTTTTTTCATTTCAACTCTTTAGATCATGGCAGGCAAAGGGTGAGCATCACATGCAGAGGCACATGAAGGGGAGGCCTTGTAAACTTGGCTTTCTGTTGCCCTAAAGAGCCCATGGTGATAAATGTTCTAAAAGAAACACGGATTTAGTGGGAAACAGTTCAGATCGCATTGTTTAAAAAATGTTGTTAGCTGAAGCTAATCTGCTGAAAGAGATAGCTTTAGGAAAGAAATCTAAGATATGACAAACCTAACCAGGAATACCTCAGCTCATAATAATATCCATGAAGATGGCAAACCTTGTAATTAAATACATGTGCAAATGAATATAGTTGAGAGGAAGCAATCCCTAATCCTAATCATAGAAACTTCTTTGTGACCTTTGGTTCTTTCATTTTATTATCTGCCTTTGAAATCTTCTAGAATATTAGTTATCAACCTTAGTTTCTCTGTAATAAATGCATTTAAAAATAATTATGTTATTAAATTTACAATCATAGTGCAATTGATATTTAAGGAATAGGAGAACAGTGATACTAATAAAACACAAGGAAGATTTTTATTGATGTGTCATTTGCTTGATTATATAAAACAGCTGAAGAAATTAGTTATAATTTCTTAAGCCTAACCTAAGGGCCTTACCTCTAACATATTGCCATTAATGACCATAAAAATCTTTGTCAAAATAACCAAATAAAGCTTTAATATAAGTAGTCAGAACTACATAATTTGGAGATGTTCTTTAACAAAACAGTATGTTAGAGAAAGCAATAAGTCCCACAGAATATATCAAGCTTTGAAACAGTGATAGACTTGGGTTTTTCTCAGGAGTCTGGTAATATGAAGCCAAAAAATAAGGGTTAAATAAATAAATAAATAAATAAATAAATAAATAAATACTTCTCCTTATTCAAAGGTTCAAATAGAAAGACTGGATTGAAGCCTGATCAAATACTGCCTGAAGAGTTATTCTCAAGAGGGAAAGCAAAATCAATGGTGAATCTTTTTAAATTGCCTATCATCTGTCACAATCATCTATCATGTGTCTATTTACATTCCAGCATCTGTCTATCATCTGCCACTTTCATTCTTGAGTATTACCTATCTTCTATCTATCATATACCTATCATCTCTATATCAAGAGCTTAAGGTTTTCAGGAGTTGGTTTTATATGTGTTGAGCTTGATGAATCCCAGTGTGGTACACAGGCTAATTCCAGAACCATGTAGAGGTGATGTCACATCTAGACACTACTGAGTCCAGGGCATAGCTTTCAAAACCTTATTCTTTCTAACTGGCATGTTCTGCATATTGTGTGAGGCTCACTCCATAACAGAAGATAATTCACTTTGCTCATAACACACTGACTTAAATTTTAGTTACATCTAAAGCAGACCTTCAGAGAAACATCTGGGTTGGTGTCTGATAATTACAGGGTACCTTGGTTTACCCAAATTGAAACATAAAATCAATCCTCATTTCATAAAGCAGTTGGGAAATTATACACTAAAAGGAACTAAAGTACCAATTCCTCAAATACATTAATATATACAACATATCAAAGACTAGTTAGTCATGAGGCATGAAACACCCCAGACTCTGGTGTCAAAGGAGAAAGGCATATAGGGCTTCAGACAGGTGAAGCAAGCAGAAGCCAGATATTTCAATAGAAATTATTTAGACCTTTACCTTATTAGCTTCAAGGAATCACAACACAATGTTTCTTATTAAAGAATCCTTGCTTATAAGTTGATAAAAGTAAAGCCTATTCTTCTTATAGTGATTTTTTTAATCATGGATAATGTGTAGCACAAAAATTATCAAAAGCCTCAATGAGTGATGGACAGCTTATCAGAAATATGGAACATTCATAATAGGAACAAAGGCAATAAAAATAAAACCTGGATTGATTTAAGCAAATACTGTTAATGGAAGATGCGACTAATCAGATATTAACATTCAGTTTTCAAAAACCTAAATATCACATGGTCCTGCATAAAGATAAGGGCATGACTGTGCACAGCAAATTAATCCAGTCTTGTTGGTTGTTCAAATAGAAATCAAGTGCTTTTCTTTCAGACATGAATCCAGAGATAGGCTTTCACTAGAATTTGCTAGCTTAAGTAAGCTACTTGCACTGTAGAGTTTTGTTTATTTTCACTGGTCATTATATAAATTGGTTTTCAGAGTTTCCTTAAGGATTAAACATGATTAGGTGTGTGAACATTTCAGAGCTTAGAAAAACACAAGACAATATTGCCTTGCTGTAGATGCTGTGAGACTGCTGCTATGCTTTGCATTTTATACCATCCATTTACCTGTATGTCCTAATTTGCTTCTCTGTTGTTACAATGAAAGACTGAGCAGAAGCAACTTGGGAAGAAAAAGGTTTATTTTATCTCATAACTTATGGTCCATCGTCTAAGGAAGCCAAGGCAAAATCTCAAGTAGGAATTGCAGCAAACATCATTAAGGAATGCTGTTTGCCAGCTTGCTACCCACTCTCACGTTGAGCCAGCTCTCTTACACAACCCAGGAACCTAGGAATGCTGCCACATTTAGTGGAACTAGCCCTCTCCCATCTCTCATAAGACAAGGTAATGGACCACAGACATGCACATGGCACTGCTCAAAGTTAAGGACATGGATATGCACAGAAAATAAAACCCACCTTATTGATCGTTTAAAAGACCCACAGACATGTCCACGGGCATCATTACTGCAGACATAGTCTCTCTCTCTCTCTCTCTCTCTCTCTCTCTCTCTCTCTCTCTCTCTCTCTCCCTCACATACAGAACACACACACACACACACACCATTCCTAAGATAGTACTACAATTTTGTATTATATAGTTGACTTTATTGGGAAATCTTATGCTGATGACAAATTCTTAATTAAAGTTGTCTTCTATTATCCAAAAGTAGCAGAGTACACCTGGTATGTGCAATTGTTTGGTATAGGAACTAGACTCATTGGAAAATATAGAAGATGGTATTGGAAATGCTAGACTAACAAGGGTAGGGACAAGAAGAGACGGCCTGCACATCTGCCCTGCACTCTGTTAACCTTCTAGCTGTTCCCTTTCTCTAGCTCATGGGCTTAAGATATTTGTGTCACTATGAGTGATTATTGGAGAACATTGTATTCCCTGAAGCTGGGCAGCAATAGATCTTCAGTTCCTTTTGGAAAGCAGAACTCAAATTTTGATAAATGTTACTAGAACACTATGTAAGAATGAAGAGAGGAAGAGAGGGCAAGAGACTGAGTATCTAACAGAGCATTTTCAGCTGATACCTTAGAATTTTGGGGATAGATGAGCCTATTAAGCCTTACTTTTCCTTCAAAAACTTCTTTTTCCAGCAGGTGAAACTCAAGAACTTTAGCTATTTGCCTAAGATTAAACAGATTTCAGAACTGAAGACTCAAAAGCTATGTCTCTCATCTCTAAGTCTATGGATTATTTCATTAATTATTCAAAAGAAAATCATAGTTTAGAAAAATAAAACCATAGAGTTTTGAGATAGGACCTCATAAGGAATAAAAAATGAAGCATATTTGATATAGAAGTAGTATTTTTTGGTTTTTATTTTTAAATTATTACACTGAAAAGTCTTTAACATTGAGGAATTAAGTTTTTACTTAATCTTATGAGAGAATGGGTATCTTGACAAGGAAAATATTAAACTGGATGAAATTTTGAAATTCCAGAATAAGAAGTTCCCTGTCAAAAGAGTTTTTATTAAGTATCTCTAACTTATATGATGTATGATGCTATATTTGTAAAATACTTGAAATATAGAAAATGAAGTAAATATATAAAGCACCTGTGACTACTACAAGGGACTTTTTAAAAAGAATTATACACACACAGAGACACACACAGACACACAGACACACAGACACACACACACACACACACACACAGAGAGAGAGACACACACACACATATATTCCTGGCAGTCCTGGAACTCACTTTGCAAACTAAGCTGGCCTCAAACTGCCTCTCAAGTGCTAGGAGTTAAGAAATGTAACACTGCCACCCAGCTACATGGGACTTTTAAAACCCAAACTTCTGACATTCCCTCATGGAAGGAAGGGGTGATCAGGGACATTAAACCTTCTGCTGAGATTTTGGCCTCTCCAGCCCATGCTTCCCTGCCACCTCTATTTAATTCCTCCCCATGTGCACATGATCATGATGACTTAGGACCACTAAGCAATATACATACTACGGAGGGTTGACTGAAGGGCTAGCACACTCTATAAAGCTACCAGGAAGGATCATTCATGCTGGAGTGAGACTTTTCAGTGTTGCAAACATTTGCAGTCACAGAATTCTGTGAGTATCCCTTCACTCTATAATGGAGCCCAATAAACTTCTTGTTCGATCATGTAATGCCTTGGAGAAATCATTACTTGGATATAGTCATTCTTTCTATCTTTGGTAAGCAGATGTTTTTTCTCTTGTCCCAGGAAAAGCTTATATAACCACCACTCTGAGCCTCTAATGTAAGTACTGACTTCAGATATTCTCCTGATATCATCTACCACTGGCTTCCATTTAAAAAGGAATCACTTCTCTGAACAAAAGAAAGCATTGTATAGGAGCTCTCAGCAAGAATAGCAAATGTTCTCAAAGAGACAGGCAGTGCTTAATTCCAGGTAGAAGATATGTTAAAGGTGCTTGCCAAATTTAGAAGTGATTTAATATTCAGTTTCGGATAGTTGGAGTTAGTGTTTTTATTTCTTTCACATTTTAGAACCTTTAAAAACAAGTATACAATGTGTTCATAGAAGGTGAAGGTAAGACCTGAGGCAGTATAAAAGTTTATCAATCCAAGAAAGTTTTATTAACTGAATAACAATGGACATTTGTAACACAAATATGGATTAATATGCATTTAAATTCCTCTCTGTGTTTGTTTGCATGATACCCAACTAATTAAATCTCATTTCCACTTCATGATGACAGCACTCAAAATCCTCATTACCTTCTAGGAGCCACATACTTTTATAAAAGCTGTGAATACACAATTAAGAAAGACAGTCATTGACTTTGTCAGAATCTGAGTAGATAGGTCTACTGTAGTTTCATGGACTTTGAGGATTTTAACCTGTTTTTCTAAAAATTAATAAAGATATTGCAGAGTTTGGACATTAGACTTGAAATATAGCATAGTATAAACATATTGAGCAATTGCTGACTTTATACGCATTTAAAATATCTTCTTGGAAACAAGTATGTGTTTTATAAACAAGGGGTGCATTGTGACAAGGGTAAAGTGTATGTTCTTCTTTCTGGAAACTTGTTTGGAGGTAAATCTTAGACACTCTGTCCTTTACATGAACAACCCAGTTTAGACTCCAAAACTGAACATCAGCAACTTATTCAAGAGTGAAAATAATTGATCTTCCTTTCCTAATTTATGTAATGATAATAAATTTTCCCTAGATAATATATAAATATATATGTGTATATACACTCATAATCTCAGTACTTATTGTTATATGCAGTGTATAAGGCAAATAAATTTAAGTTAGCCCCACTGTTCACTGTGTTTCCTTGCAGTTCCAATTATAGTAACTATAATTTCGCTAGTTCTTTCCACTTTACAGAACGAGTTCATCTGACACATATGCTACTCTACCCTAGATTTTGTGTCCCACCCCAAAGATGTGGCAGAGAGAAGAAATGGACCTAACAGCTTATAAGAGAATTACATGGGCTGATCTTTCTTAGCAGTTAGTAAATAGTTGGAGCACAAAAAAAATCCAGACAATTGAAAAGAGCAATTCTGTATCATAAACCCAGTCTAATGGAGCCAGACCAGTGCAGGCTTACAGATAAAGCCATCAGCCTGCTGCAAATCAGTTCAGTGCAGGCATGTCTGCACTGCACTGAGGTTCCACAGGCCAGAGGATTCTCAAAACAAAAGTACCAAAGTTCTGCAAAGGGTCTTAAATAGATCACTGCTTAAAAATTAGTTCTCCAAGTAATAAATGGCCAATTTTAAGATTTAAAATTGAAAGGGGTAACTACTAATAAAATGCCTTTCACCATAAACTTTTATAATACCGTCTTTGCATCAGTCAAATGGGCACAGAGTATCACAATTCTAACACACCATTATGTGTTTTTATTTAACCTGATAGCGCTAATGTATAAGGAGTCAGAACTATTTCAAGTTTATAGAGAAATAAATGCAATCTGTGTATTTGTTTCCTGTATCTGATTTAACATCAGTTGTTCTGATATTAAATTCCATGTATGACTTGTAATTTACAGCCAGACATCACCTATTATTTTCTTGCTTGCCTAACTTTGATGTATGATCTCCTTTGATCTGCATCATCTTACCTTTTACATTTGTGAAATTATGATTTTCTCAAAATCTCAATATAAAATTGCTCTTTGTAGGTTTTACAATCTAGGATGCAAGCTTCTTCAGGATGGCAGGGATGTTTGTTTGTTCTGTGTTCTACTGCCTGGCCATAGACTAAAGCACTGTGATTGACAGTAAGTACCAGTGAATAAACACATGGATGGTTTCACTGTTGATCTGTTGATAGACATGAATTCAGAAAGACTCCAGACTTCAGCAGAGTGCACTCATATTTTGATTCTGCCATATTTCATAGCTTCTTATATGATGATCACCAACCTCCTTTTCATCACAGCAGCAAATCTTACAGGTACTGAGAATTCTTGCTGATCAGATCAAATGGAGCACTCCAGGTGAGAGGGAATTGACAATAACCTTCTACTCTTGGCATCTGATCCCATCCCCCAGGTAAATCTGACTTATGGGAGGAGATGTCAGGCCTCCTCATATCTATTTGTCTGCCTCAAACACGTGCCAATGCCTTACCTTGCCTCTGACATCCTAACCTGAAACAATGCTGAGTAGCCCATCCATATTTGGGGTTACGTTAATAGTCCTGTTTCAGCTGCATTTTCCCCATGTGTCATTGTCCTACATCTGAGGTAGCCAGTAGTAATTGTAAGTAAATGCATAGGGTGATGCTTATTCTATTTGCTGAAGCTAGCATTTCATTCTAGTTTAACTAGTAATACATGAAACAGAAACTTTCCATTGGTCTACATCAGAGACAAGCAATTGCAAGCATTTCTCTCGTAAACAGGAAGACCCCAAAACACATTTCAGATAAAAAGTCAAGGTGAGAGGTCACAGGCTATATTTTCTGTCCTGATTTTACATCACAGTAAGAAACCATGAGCCAATCCCTGGCTTCCTCGACTTAGCAAAACTCCTGTTAAAGTCTTTTCTTTTTTCTTTTCTTTTTGACAGATTACTCTTTTTGAACACAGACTACTGAGAGCACAATAGAGCCGAAATGTTTATCTGCAGCTGAATTGTCCACAATGGAGAGAGATTGTATCAAATACTTTAACAGGATCACACTTTGTCTTATGTCTGCCGTTCTTCCAAAGCCCAAATTCAGTGAAAGCTTGTAATGTGTTTACAGGGACCAAAAACATACTGAAAAATTTTTATATACACGTACTTGCAACAATAAGTAGAAAATTCACCGACTATAAATTAAATTTTCCTAATATCTATTAAGCAACACCTTAATATTGTAAAGCAGTTTAATTTTTATCTGTTTCCTGACCCCATGTCTGCCCACCAGCCTGGTAATAATATAAGTCAAAGGATAAAGAATACACTTACAAACACTGGGTATGTTCTTTGATGAAGGGGTAGAGCTCTTCTACTTGTAGTGAATTCAAAAGAAGACACAGCCTATACTTTGTATACCAGAGATTATCAATCTCAAGGGTAGATAGTAAAAAAACTGTAGATATTTATCTTTTCAATTGAATCTTAGTTCTCATTTGAATCTATTTAATTTGAATCATTATATCTTTTTGAACCGTATTTCTTATTTATGAACTTACCCTTTCTTAATCTAATATGTTTTCCATAAAAACATACTCAGATTCAAAACACGTGAAAAAAATGAGTGTGAGGTCAATATTGCCTGTGAATGCAATAATGTGGGACAGATCACATTAGAGATTATAGCTATAGAGAATATCTGCAGATTTTAGAAAAAGCAGACAGTAGATTCCATCATCCTGTGCTAGTAGTGCAGACAGTAGACTTTGAGATCGGAGTATATGCCATCATTCAGGAAGAAATTAAAAGAATTCAAATATATGATAATAGTGAATTAAATAATGAGAATAGAAATGTATTTATATTTCATTCTCTTTGTATACTGAAGTATCTAATCCAAATTCTCCTTCAAACTCCACCAGTGACAGACAAGGACACACACAGATGTTGAGTTTAAGAACAAGGGAGAATGGTGGGTGAGTGGAGGAAAATCCTCATAGAAGCAGGGGGAGGTTGTATGGGATAGGGGTTTTCTGGGAGGAGGAAAACCGGGAAAGGGGATAACATTTAAAATGTCAATAAAGAAAATATCCAATATATAAATATATATAATGTTTAATGTTTAATATATATATATATATACATATATATGTATATATATATATATATATATATATATATATATTGTTTAGAAGAAAAAATAAAAGTGTTGAAATTACCAAAAACTAAAACAAAAAAAAAAAAAGAAAAGAAAAAGAGTGAAGAAAAAAAAAGTCATCTCTGGAATTAGCTTTTCCCATAACTGAAGCTGTTGATGTAGATGTAAAGGATTGATGTTTCTTTGAAATAAATTTAAATGGAGGTCATTATGAAATAAGCATTGGAGGAGAACAGTTTTAAATGTAAGCAGTCTTAGCATAATTCTGACAGTTCATTTCATTTTCTTGGAATTTAGTTTCTATTTAATTGAGAAATACTCAAGGTCTATTATATTTCAGAGAACATTGTTCCTGGCTTCCAAGACTGCAGCATGTGCTGTCTTTCTAAATGATTACATGCTTGTGTTTTTTAATAACCAGCCAGGACCAGAGAAAACATATTTGGCAATTTGGCAAATTATGTAAAATTGCTATATGATCCTCCAAATTAATGTTTCCTAGAAAGGTCCTATAGTTTTTTATAATTAAAGGAAAGCACTTTTGGGTATACACATACCACCACTGGTTCTATTCACCCTTTTGGTCTCATTCATTCTTAATCACTTCTTCCCTTTCCCCTGATACATCCACACTCAAATTTTAATTTAATATTATTTTAAAAATCTTTCTAAATTGCACATATGGCATAGCCTTCTGTTCTTATGTGATTATTGTCACTTCCTATGATGATAACCAGTTCTCTATACTTCTCTACAGACATGATTTCATTCCTCTTTGTGACTGATGAAGCTGTGCTGTACATTACGTCCTGAGCCATTCATCTATTGGTGAACATCAATGCTGACTCCATAGACTGCAGTTGTAAGGGACACTGTAATAAATATGAACATGCAGGTGTCTCCCAAAGAAACTGACCTTGCTATGTGGGAGAATACCCTGGAGTTGTGGCTAGGCCATATGGTGGCTCTATTTTTGATTTTGGAGAAAACTTCACACTGATTTCTTTCATGCCTGGACATACTTACTTTCCCAAAATTGTATATGACTCTTTATTCTCTGTGCCTTAGAAAACATTTGTATTTTTAATTCCTAGCAATGCAGAGTGGAGAGGGTTAGGGAGAATATCAGTGTGGATTTGATTTGTATCTCCGGATGACTAAAGATTATGGGCAATTTTACATTCTTTATTGACCATTTCACTTCACCTAAAGTAATTGTTCATTTATCTACATATTTATTGAATTATTTACTCTTGTCATTTAACTTGTTTGGTTCTTCTAGATCTGAATCTCTGCCTGATGAGTAGCTGATTAAGACTTTCTGCCACTCACTCTCTGACTGTGGTTGGTTAAGACTTCCCTTTGCTGAATGAGGTTCTCAATTGCATGTAATCCCATTTGCCAATAATTATTGCAGTCATTCAGATCATCTCTTCCTACCCATATATTTTCTCCTATGTTTCTTCAAATCTCTAGTCTCTTAAAGTAGGCTTTGAATAAAGTTATAGATATGCACCAAATTTCATCAAGCTGTAACTGTAGGCTCTGTTTTTCACCATTTTAAAGTTATAAAGAAGTATTAGAAGGTAAATAAATAAAAATTTATATTTTTTGGTACCTTGCCAAGCTGTAGCAGATTAATCTTTTGCGAATCTTCTATTCCACCATAATCTTGACCATTCTTGTTTCAGTGAAATATTCTAGGTTATGTTAATACAGATAAAATATAATTTTAATTCAGATATTCCAAAACCCTCACCATTTCTGATTCCTCAGGGTTGCTTTGATTCATAGTATCTTTTAAATGTTGAGGGCATTAATTTCTCCCCGAATTTCTATAGAGAATGTCATCAGACTCAATACAAACAAATCCTCTCTAGATTATTCTTGGTAATATGTGTATTTTATCAATATTATTTCTGATGAAAAGATCAACTTTTCAAGTACAGTTTGGAAGGAAACAGCTATGCTGAAGATTTCCTGGCCTTTGAGGCAGAGTATTGAAACCAGAGACCCAAGGGAAGGTGTAAGCTGTGAGTACTCTGCTTCCCAGCCTCACTTCTACCCAACTATCTCAAAATTGCAAGAGTGCCTTGAGTTAAGGCAAATAGTCTTATATAAATTATTCTAGGCTGAATTATTCCTAGATAGCCCATAACAACTGAAGAAATTATAACTCATTTTGTTATTAATTCATATAACAAGCATATGCACAAACACACACACATACACCACACTTCCATTCAAATTTTTCAGTTGTCCCTCTGCATCCTCTATATATTTTACTTCTAAGATACTTGTGAATAGCAGAGTCCACTGATTAGAAAGACTGTTTTAGAAATAACATATTTGCTGACAGTTCATGGACATCATCCTCCTGTATCCCTCAAATCATGTGGAAACTGCTCATGTCTAATACAATATCAATGCTAGGTGTACATTTGTTATATGGTGTCTTTTGGGGAATAATATTTGTGGAAAATGCTTTTACTTTTCTAGACAGAATTTTATTTCTCTTGGATGAATTCATGGATGAGGACAAGTAGACTGAGATCTGAGCATATTAAAAAATGTTAGTTCAGTCAGTCCATACTGCAAAGCTATGAATTATTAAAAGAAACATGAATATTCTTAAATGCAGTAACTCTCAAGGTAATTTGAAACAGCATCAAACAATTGCTTTGGGCAAGGCCTTTTGTTCTTCATGTGGATAAATTTATCAGTTGGAGCCAGGTCTTGTAATTACAAGTCCTTATCATAATATCCTAGAAAACCAGGGTGGATAAAGGAGTGTATTCATGCCTCCAGTACACAGACAGTTGAAAACCTCATAAGCTTCTAGCTCTGTTGTTGACTTCCATTTCCTTCACATTGATCAACACCTTGCCCAGATGAAGTTAATTTCGGGAGAAGATTTTTCTGAATGGAAGAACATAATTTTCAGCAAATTTGCATAAATAAAACCACATATTCCAGAGTGATGTTTTTAGAATTCCCTCAGATTTCAGATTACATTGTAGGCTTCAGCTTTAAATTTAAAGGTTATATACTCATAGTAATTTTGGTGTGTGAAATTTTTCTTTCTCTGTTGTTTTATCTTTCCTTCTTTCTTTTTTTCTTTTTCTTTTTTCACTTTTTTCTTACTTTCTTTTTCTTTTTTTCTTTTTTGGCTTTTTATCTGTATACTTTTGTGGCTCAATTCCTTCCTGCTCTTTTTTATGACAAGAGAAAGAAGCATTGAGCTTTTTTATAATATTTGAACAGCTGCATCCTTCATTCAGTCTTAACTGTGAGACTCCAGAATTCAGCTTTTGAGTTAGAAGATTATCTCTGCTTAGTAATTTACCAAAGAATTAGTAGTATTCTTCTGAGGAGATGGTGAGCTTCTCTCATACTAAAGTAATATAGAAGGTGTTAGTTAGCTTTTATGGATTAGTTTTGCTAACAAAAAACCCTGTGTATGCTACACTTGATCTCTGGGAGAGTTCTATTGAAGAGCACAAAATCTAAGAAACAAGGACTACTGATGGCATCTCAAAGCTATCCAAAGAATGGCTTGTAATTTTGAGATCATCATCCAGTTCAGTAAAAATGCAGCCACTTTAATATTATTCTCATAAAGATACCTATTTATCAGAAGAAACAGGGGTGAGTTATTGGACATGAATAACATGAAATGACAAAAATAAGACTGGCTAGAATTTATCACAAATACATTTGGAGCAAAGTATCCAGGGGTTGCAGGGGGTATGTTACTTTACTGTTTATATACAGAGATTATTTGTTCTTAAATTTTACTCTGTGTGTCTCAATCTCTTGAGTTTATGTCTATTTGTCTCTGTGTCTGTGTTTGCTTGTCTGTCTGTCTGTCTCTGTCTTGATCTGTCTCTGACTCTCTCTCTCACACACACACAGACAGACGGGCACACACGCACACACACACACACACACACACACACACACACACACAAACACACACAGTCTTAGTTCTCCTTCTAACCCCTTACTGGTTCTAGAATTACAACCAGGTATCATTTTTTCCTATTTTATATGGTATCAGGGATGAATCTCAGGGTTCCCTACATACTAGGCAAGGATCTTCCTGACAGAATGCATGGACAGTTTTATAACTCAAGCCAAAATAATTCTAAGGATGTATATATTGCAAGCCTGTCAATTAGTTTTAGGCATAAAAGAGCATTTTCATCAAAGAGTAAGAGGCTAAAATATAGTCATTTTCTATATAGGACTTGCTTTAGCAATGTCCTCTGGTGCTTCTATTTCTGAAAGATCTATGTTTGAACATGTGCTAGAGCTGCTGAGATTTTTCACCACAGGTCAGGGTGGTCATCAGAGAATTCTTTATTTGACTGTGATATGCACTTTCTATGGGATGTCAATGAAATGCTGAATGTTAGACCATCTCTATTTCTTTAATTTAAAATTCAGTCAAATTTCACCAGATCAAAGGCTCTCCATAGAATTTATCTAGAAGTAAATAGCCTGAAGCTGACTTAGGGAATTTTTGTATCTTCAACATCAAAATGAAAAAGATAATAAGATCTTTTGTATACAGATAAAAAGATTAGATGTTTTTGCTTGTGTTTTACGTCTATGCTTCAATGTGAATGGAAAATGCTGAGAGTGGTGCCTTAAAGTTCCCAACATGGAATTTGTAGAATATGGTAATAAGAAGCAGAAGAAAATAGCACTGTAGAGAGTATATCTGGCCCTTTCAATTCAAGGTACAGAATCATAAAGCATTAGATTGGGAGTCATGACAGATATCACAATGTCTCATCAAGATAGCGAAACTGACATATATACCTAAGTTTTCAGATACACACACACACACACACACACACACACACACACACACACACACACAAATATTAGTACATATATTTGCCTCCAACCATCTATAATAAACATTAATATCAACTATGGATATTTTAAAATATAATATAAATGATTATCCACTAATGGATAGTCAGTTTTAAATATCAATCTAATTAACCTCTTGAATTCTTGACAGTTCCTCAGTAACTGATAGAAAAATGCTATGCCTAGGTGAAGTGGGCAGAAGAACCTGGCCATCCCTAACATAAAGTTATAGAGGCTCATTCAAAGAAGATTAAAACAAGGTTGGGTCAGGGCTTTTATATTTTCTCCATTTTTAGCCCCAAAGATCTCACATTTTAGAAACTGCCATAAACTTTAGTACTGAAAAATTATACATCTACATAATTGTCTATTTCAGTTTAATTAATTAGAAAAAATATCATTTTTATGATGAGACAGAGGATACATCACACTGAACATAGGAAAAGGGACCTATGAGCAATAAACAGGAATTAGGAACTGTGACTTAAAAGCAGGAAACAGGAACTATTGCCTAAACACAGGAAGTAACAACTATGCCTAAAGCTCAGGAGGTAAGAAATATTCCCCCAAACAAAGCAAGTATAATGGACAAGCTTAGCAGTATGACCTGTCAAAGATGCAAGAGTAATGTTTATCAGATTCTAGAACAATCACCCAGCTTTTTTTCCCGGGAGAAGAAATAGATGACCTCTTACAATGTGGAAAAGGTCTGAATGAGCCTGCTTTGGTGGCACTACCCTGTTATCCCAGGACTAAGGGCATAGAAAGAGAAGGAGCCCTGACTAGGTGATACAGAAACACTATGCCCTGAGTCATTTGCTATAAAAACTGGCTGTGTCTTAACTATGTGAGTATTAATGTATTTTATATAAGACCCATGTTATATAAGTATTATGTACCTTGGGTATCTGGTCTAATGTAGGGAGAAAGTGAAATCTTATGTTATACATAGGAAATAGGAAGTAAAGGAGTAATTTAGTAAACAAAACTGCAAATTTTATCAGGCTGATACTATTTTCTTTTTCTTATAAAAACTGACACAAGCACATTGGATGAAAACTATGAAGCTCTAATGCCTTTCAGATATGAGCGTAAAGGTTCATGTCAGCATCACTCAGCTAAACTCTCAGTACTACCAGTTCTGCTCTGTTCTGTAGACTCCAGTAGACAATATACTTCATTGTCCTTTTCAGCACCTACAAGGGATGGTATTTCTCTGATTTCTCCTACTTCTGTCTTTAAAACCAGGAATCCACAATCTTCCATTTTCTCTAGATCATGACCCTAAGCTTTTGTTATCCTATCTTCTACCACAACTGTCCATGCTCAGTTAACTGTTGGCAGCACTATTCCATGGGGTAAGGTCCTACACAGTATAAATAAGAAAAGACCACCTGAGCATGGACATTTGTTATCCTCTGCTTCTTGTTTATGGATACAACATTCCAAACTGCCTTGGCCTTCTGCTACTGTCATTTGCCCAACAAGGTGAACTTTAACTTCAAACTATGAAGCAAAGTAATCTCTTCCTCCTTAAAGTAGCATTTATAAGGGTATATTATAGCAACAGGAAAACAAATATTACATATATATACACACACACACACACATTCACAGACACATATGTACTCAGATGCACAATCTATGCAACAGCTGTATAAACAGTCATATAAACAATACACTCACAGACAAATAGCTACATAAAATATACATGCCACAGTACATATACACACATAGAAACAAGCATAAAAATGCCCATTCATATAGAAAGACAAACACACACACTACATGCAGGTAGACACAAACATATTCACACAATATACACCTAAATAAACATATACACACACATCTGATTATCTTATCAGATTAGAGACAAAGTATTAAAAATGCTAAAGAGGATAATTTCTTATTTTAATTAAAATTATGAAAAACTTCTAAGCATCAGGTAATAGAAGAGATTCTGTCTAAATTTGATTTTAAAATCAAAGCGTTACTTATATTGTAAATGTATTGACTTTAATGCTTCAGAGAGTCACAATTAAACAGATTTCCACTTACTTCGTTTCTAACTCCTTGAATATCAGACCATGTAAAGGCAAGTCACAATTAAACACATTTCAATTTCTAGACTACGAGCTTTACTAGCTAGACAATTCTTGAAAGACAGGTTTGAAGCTTGCCACAATATGAGATTTAGTTTTAATTTTCTGGGCTTTTGTTGTTGTTGTTGATTGTTTTGTTATATTCACTGGCAGAAAGTCTTATCAAAGTCTATTTTGAGATCTCCACAGTTAGCCTTTCAGTTTCCTCAGGTGTCTGGGGCAGTTTGCCATGAGGAAGCTCCCAACAGCGTCCTATTAATATGCTGCAATCTGCATCATTGCCTGTGAACCTGTCTGAGCTTGAATTCACTATGCTTGATTGAACACATTCTGTCTTATATTTCAATGAAGAGAACATTATAATTCTGGCAATTTGTCATTTGCAATGTCTTCATTCCCATCCTTGATAAATTTTCATATGAGACCTCTGGATGGGAAGGTATAAATAAACACAATGCTTAAATGAACTTGCCTCAGACTCATTTGGATTCCAAGTTGAATCTAAAGCCATAGTTCCTATAGATATAGGCAGGCTCCCACACAGAAATATGTTTCCATGACCAAGGCAGGAAATATGGATTATGATTGTCTCCTTTGCCAAAACCCATATCTTTGATTTATGAGAAAGAGGCTCAAAATGGGAAGAAATAAGCTAGAAATGAATTAAAGCATGTGATTTTTTTTCTTGTCGCTTTGTTGGGTCAAGCACACTCTGTGCAGTGCTACAGTTATCAAGACCAGAGAAGCCATAAGACAAACTTTACCTTTCTCAGCAAGGAGCATCAAAAGATTCTCAGTAAATCTAGAAGTTAGGGGGGAATATTCAAATGACTTAAAAATAATAGTGATATACTCTATAGAAACAGTTTATAGATTGAGTATATATTAACATAACTTACTAGATTGTCTTCCATGAATGGTCTGTGTAGTCCTACAAAGACTCTCCTCCCCATGGAGATGATGAAAACCATGTAAATGGTTAGTTTACAAGTGTGGATACCTCAGCAGTAACAAACAGGCACTGAAGATCTGGAGGGTTCCTGGAGACCTGGTCTTCAATATATGCTGGATACCTGAAGAAGTTCTGTTATGATATCAGGAAAACTGCAGCAGTGGCTACAGTAGCAACAACAGGCTGTGGAAATCCACCAGCCAAACAAGAAGTTTATGAGGGCAAAGTCCATAAACTTCTGGACCTACTTTTATGTGGCTGCCATTGGAAGGTACCCAGCATATTTAGAGTGAGTCTTTTCACTCCAAATAATTTTAACAAAGGAATCCCTCACAGATAAGCCTGGAAACTATTCTCTCAGTTTATTTCATATCCTGTGCAGATATATCAGCAAATCTCCTGAAATTTGCTCATGAACCAGTGAGAAACATTGGTATATTTTTAGATGTGTATGAATAAGACAGGGTCAAAAAGGCAGTACCTCAACTACAATGGGAGATAATTCTAAGAAGAAATATAGAGTTAGATATAAAGGCTGTTGTCTGTTAAATCAAAACAATGTAGAAGGAAGAGGAAGATAAGTCCACAACACTGTCTCCCATATAAAAATATGCAAAACACCCAACACAGAATAAAATTAATAATCAAAGTGTAGAAACAATGCACAGCACTAACTCTGAATTTGAAGGATAATAATCTCAACAATGAATTCAACAAGACAGTAAGCAGCTGTTATTCAATACCCTGGAAATGTGTAAAAAAAAAAAAATAGATGTAACAAACAGGCATGAAAAAGAACCAAATGGAAGGATGTATCCGATAAAAGATACTACGTTAGGGAAAAAATATATATATCAGATTCTCTGAAAAAGCAAAATGAAGATGAGAATGTGTAAACAAGTAAAAGAAAAGGTACAGACAGAAGCTTTGAGAACTTAGGCAGAAAGGAGTAATGGGGATCAGCATCAGCTCTGGAAACAACTGGAATATAGACCAGCCTACAACCTGTGTCTTTGTAGTTTGACGAATGAAAGAGAGATGGTTAAGAAGAATGGTCTGAAAACTAACAAAACATATTTCTCTTAAATGAATAGAATGTTTTAAAGGTGTCGATTCACAGACAAGGGCTTAGTTAAAATGAACACGCAAAACTACACCTAAACAGATTAAGTTGCTCAAAAAGTTTTTGAATATGATTTTAAGGAAATTAAGAGTTTATATATAAGGTCAAGCATCCTAGTTATTAAAGAAATCTCATCAGAAATCAGGCAAAAAAGAACTATAGCATCATTAACAGGTTGAGAAATAAATTAGGGAAACAGCTCCCTTCACAATAGCCACAAAAAATATAAAATATCTTGGGATAACTCTAACCAAAAAAGTGAAAGACCTGTATGATAATGACTTCAAGTCTCTCAAGAAAGAAATTGAATAAGATCTCAAAAAAAGAAGAGATCTCCCATGCTAATGGACTGGCAGAGCTAATATAGTAAAAATGGCCATCCTACCAAAAGCAATCCTCATCAAAATCCCAACACAATTCTTCAAAGACATTGAAAGAGCAATTCTCAAATTCTCTGGAAAGGCAAAAAAAAAAAAAAAAAAAAAAAAAAAAAAAACAGAATAGTGAAAACAATTTTTAACAACAAAAGAATAGCTGGGGGAATCACCATCTCTGACCTCAAGGTGTACTACAGAGCAATAGTGATTAAAAACTGCTTGGTCTTGGTACAGTGACAGGCAGGTAGATCAATGGTCTAGAATTCAAGACCGAGAAATAAAACCACACACTTATGGACACTTGATCTTTTTTATAATATTTTTATTTTCTATATTCTTTGTTTACATTCCAAATGATTTCCCCTTTCCCAGTTTCCCCTTCCCCAAATGTCCCATAAACCTTCTACTCTCCATCCATTCTCCAATCACCTCTCTCCTTTTTTTCTGTCCTGATACTCCCCTCCAACACTAGATCAATCCTTTTGAGGATCAGGACCCTCTCCATACTTCTACATGGGAGTCATTTGTTATGCTATTTGTGCCTTGGGTATTCAGAGCTTCTGGGCTAATTAATATCCACTTATCAGAGATTGCATTCCATGTGTATTCTTTTGTGATTGGGTTACCTCACTTAGGATGATAATTTTCAGATCAAACCCTTTGCCTAAAAATTTTGTGAATTCATTGTTTCTAATTGCTGAGTAGTATTCCATTGTGTAAATATACCACATTTTCTGTATCCATTCCTCCTTTGAGGGACATCTGGGTTCTTTCCAGCTTCTGGCTATTATAAATAAGGCTGCTATAAACATAATGGAGCATGTGTCTTTATTGCATGCAGGGAATCCTTTGGGTATATGCCCAGGAGAGATATAGCAGGGTCCTCTGGAAGTGTCATGTTCAGTTTTCTGAGGAACTGCCAGACGGATTTCCAAAGTGGTTGTACCGTCTTACAACCCCACCAGCAGTGGAGGAGTGTTCCTCTTTCTCCACATCCTCGCCAACGCCTGCTGTCTCCTGAGTTTTTGACCTTAGCCATTCTGACTGGTGTAAGGTGAAATCTCAGGATTGTTTTGATTTGCATTTCCCTAATAACTAATGATGTTGAGGACTTCTTAAGGTGCCTCTCGGCCATCTAAATTTCTTCAGGTGAAAATTCTTTGTTTAGATCTGTACCCCATTTTTAATAGGGTTATTTGGTTCCCTGGGGTCTAACTTTTTGAGTTCTTTGTATATATTGGATATTAGCCCTCTATCAGATGTAGGGTTGGTGAATATCCTTTCCCAATTTGTCGGTTGCCATTTGCACACTTGATCTTTAACAAAGATGCCAAAAATATACAATGGAAAAAAGAAAGCATCTTCCACAAATGGTGCTGGTCTAACTGACTGTCTGTATGTAAACAGATGAAAATAGACCTATATTTGTCAACTTGCACAAAGCTCAAATCCAAGTGGATAAAAGACCTCACCATAAAACCAGATACACTGAATCTATTAGAAGAGAAAGTGGGAAAGAGACTCGAACTTACCAGCTTCACCAAACCAGCTTTGCAGAAGACATGTGAGCATGGGAAAGACATAGACACAAAATAATCAAAATGCTGCACGTTGGCAATGCATTCTGAGATATTTTATTAATATTACTGAACACATGTATTCATATAGAAGCATACCTGGAGAATCTCCACAATTCTACTCATAATACCTACAAAGTGGAAACAAGCTAAACTCATTCTTTTGGAGTAGAGATATGTATGGTACTAATAATATAGAATACTTGTGCTGCTTGAACCACTAGCATTCAAAACAAATCAACTACTGATACTCACAGTGTACATGTTTTCATCTAGAAGAAAGTTTGCAGCATAAAATTAAAAGAAAATAAACCAGGGACTGCTTTATTGGATGTGAATGAGAGCTGATTCAAAAGAGAAATGGTGGGATATTTGCTACCTTTTGTGCTAATTACACAGCAGCAATCATTTGCATAAACTCAAAGACCCATCCATTCCCTAAAGGCAGTGAGTTAGGTGTATAAAGAACTATAAAAATGATACAATAACTACATTACCCCAGAAGACAAAAATATGGTACCTAGACTCACTTCTATCCTCACCCCAATCCAGTAACAACTGACCACCATGGAAGGAGCTAAGGATGTGTTGACCACTGACTATAGACCATTGTTAGAGAACAAGGAGGGGGGAGAATGAGTACACCAGAAAGGTCAGGAGATAGAGCTGTCTATGTACAGTGAAACCATCAAACACAGAATGAGAGATGTCTGTCTTGAGCTGCGTCCTGGGGCTTACACACACATTTTCAAGGACTCTCAAGCCTCACCCTCCTGGTTCTCTTGAGCTCCTGTATTCAATTGACTTTATCTCTTATGTTTACTATCACCACTTATTTACTTTTACTTTCCTCTTAAAGTCTATTCCATTTAATCTTAAGAATGAAACTTCTTTCCAACAGTCTAGCATCTTGACATTTGGGGATCCTGAATTTAGGCTGAAGGTCAGTGACTAATGTTTCCAATAAATATCATTGTGCATTTTGTCTGCATCCGTCTGTTCTGCTGGGAGCCCCAGATGTCTCTTTCACCTATTTATTTTTTTCCATCCTAGCAAAATATCTACATTGATTTTTTCAATCAGAGCAAATGTACATTTATCCAGCTTCTATCAATCTACTCATCCTTATTCAAATCTCTATTCTCAGGTATGGGTATTATATGATAACTGTCTTGGGACAAAGTTGTTTTTATCAGTGATCTGGGAGTAACTGAAGAAAAGGAAAGTACTATCTATATGTCTCTGATCACTAACCACAGAAGGACTGGGAAACTTATCACCATTAACAAGAATAACATTTGACACACCGTCCTCCAAATAAGCTACTGACCATGTCTTGCACTGTAAAGTCAGAGAAAAAAATCTATTATAAACCAGTAAAATAACATAAAACATCTCAATTTTTACAATTAAAAGCATTTTGACTATAAATGATACAAGGTTTTTTATTGCCTTTTATACTAGCAGAAGAATTTATTTTCTAGGTTAAAGGAGTGGCATGTGTTGGTTGACAAAACTTCTTCGCAGACCTAACATTCATACCTACTCACCCCAGATACAGACCCCACAACAGACCAAAGTACAAATACAAAGAAAATCCAATTTAATGAAACGTGAGTTTTATTGACTATGGGTGAGGAGTTAGTTACAGAAGCAGAGGAACTCTCCACTCCCGTAAGTACACAAGGACCGCTGCATCACCAAATCTACCTCAGCATGCGTTACAGCTTCCAATGCTGGGATCCTGGAGGACACTATACAGCCTGCAGACAGCATAACATATGTGAGAGTGGTATTAGTTAGGACAGAATTGAAGAGAGTACAGCACAGTATTATAGGGCATGTTACACAAGAAAACTCTTGTTTAACCAAGTGAGGCGAGGTCCTTGGTCCTGGAAAGGCTTAATGCAGCAGTGTAGGGGAATACCAGGACAGGGAAGTGGGAGGGGGTTGCTTGGGGAACAGGGGGAGTGGAGATAGCTTATGGGATTTTCAGTGGGGAGGGGAACCAGAAAAGGGGAAATCATTTGAAATATAAATAAAGAATATATCTAATAAAAAAATAGAAATAAAGTGGATGTTGAAGGGACTCTAGCAGGCTGGCTCATCTCCGCATTCCCTCTGCCATGATAAAATTCATTACATTATATTCTTAAAACTAGATTTCTCTTATTTGGCTACCTCCTCCACCTGAGCCTGGCTACCAAGATTCAGATATCAAAGTATCCATCAGTCAAATATTTTCATTGGCTTCCTTAATTAATATGCCTAATTAAGACGAAACATGATTTCCTTACACATGATTTCTACTTTTACATTTATAAACTTTGATTTGCCTGTGGGCCACATCTGCCTCCTCTCTATCCAGTGAGAGTACTTTGTCTTCCTGGACGAATACTCCTTTTTTCCTCTTCCTTGTTGCCTTCCCCTTCTCCAGTCCTCTATTTCCAGTCTTTGACTTTTCTTACCTTCCTTTTGTCTCTTTATGCTGAGGACATAGAGTTAGTAGGAATGAGTTAATCCATATCCCTTCAGATTTGTTAACATTTGTAATGGATGGAACTAGAAAATATCATCCTGAGTGAAGTAAATCAGTCACAAGATCACACATGGTATGCACTCACTGATAAGTGACCATTAGCCTCAAAGCTAGGAATACCCAAAATACAATTCACAGACCACATGAAGCTCAAGAGAAGGAAGACCAAAGTGTGGGTACTTCCGTTCTTCTTAGAAGGAGGAACAAAATACTCACAAGAAGAAATATGGAGACAAAGAATGGAGCAGAGACTGAAGGAAAGACCATCCAGAGACTTCCCAACCTGGGAATCCATCACATATATATACAGTTACCAAACCCGGATGCTACTGGGGATGCCAAGAAATGCTTGCTGACAGAAGCTTGATATAGCTGTCTCCTGAGAGGCTCTGCCAGAGCCTGACAAGTACAGAGAGGGATGCTCACAGCCAACCCATGGACTGAGCCCAGGGTCCCCAATGAAGGAGATAAAGAAAGGATTGAAGGAGCTAAAGGGATTTGCAACCCCATAGGAAGAAAAATATCATCCAGCCCCCCCCCCCCAGAGCTCCCAGGTACTAAATCACCAAAAAGTACACATGAAGGGACGCATAACTCCAGCTGCTTATGTAGCAGAGGATGGCCTTGTCCAGCATCAATGGGAGGAGTGGCCCTTGTGAAGGCTTGATGCCCCAGTGTAAGGGAATGCAAAGGTGGGGAGGGTGAAGTGGGTGGGTGAACACTTTCATAGAATCAGTGGGATGGGAGTGGGAGAGAGGGTTTAGGAGGGGGAACAGAAAAGGGGATAACATTTGAAATGTGAATGAAGAAAATATCCAATAAAAAGAAAAGAAAAAAGAATTGCTTTGTAAATAACAATTAGGAGCTCTGGCTGCCCTTGCAGAGGACCCTGGTTTGATTTCCAGCACTACCAATTGTGTTTCACAATGGTTTGTGAATACAATTCCAGGGGATTGAATGCCAGCCTCTGTAACTACAGGAAACAACCATGGGAACAGTACATAGACCTGAATCCAGGTGAAACACTCAGAAACATTTAAAAAATGATTCTGAAAAACTAAAAGTATATAACTGAAAGTTGAATTTAAATTCTGTTTTGTAAAGTCATTTATAACAGCACAACACAACTTCAAATTCTAAGAAGTAGAATTGGGCTACTCAAATATGCTTAGATTTTATAATAGAATACTCAGTCTGATGGCTTAAAAACCAGCACAATGAGAAGATACAAAGTATTTAGATTAATTATTGGAAGAAATGTTCTTCCTTTGTGCCTACAAGCTTCTCCAAAATTTAAAAACAAAACAAAACAAAACAAAACAAAAAACAGCCAGTATTTCCAGGAAATACTACATTTTCTTTTTGGATAGATGTAAATATAAGAGATATGTAGAATAGAAGAAATAATTATTTTAGAAAAAAAGTATAGATTTGTTTGATGTGAGTCCACTTGTTTTAAGTGTTCCTTTATCTCTTTACTCTATCAACTCACTTTAATTCTAATAATCTACTTAATAATTGAAAAGTGCAAAAAAATACTTTGAAATTTTCTTAAAGCAAGCAGGTTGAGAATTATCAGACTGTAGTGAGAATTTTGGTTTCTTTAAAAAACTCAGTTATGTTATATAAAAATGTTTTTGTTTTAAACCCAGGTGGAGGATATGTTGCTGCTTCAGATTGTCCATAACCACTAACCATGATTGTTTTGTGCTCTAGGAGAGGTGTGATTTTTGCCAGCTGCAGATAGTTTACCTTTCGAATTCTGGGGATGCACAAAAGGGTACAAATGCAAGTGCCCCTCGAGGTCCTCTGCTTCCCATGCTCTTGTCTCTACTGCTGCTGCTCTCTACTGCTGCTGGTTTGTGGTGCTGCTGTTTGTTATTTCTGGATTGTTGGTTTGTTGTTTAGCTCGATTGCTGGTGGTAGATATCTTGACAACAACAGAAATAGGACTTGTGCCAAGGAACCCAATGCCCTAGTCCTCTAAAGAGGACTCCCTCCTCCCTCTAACCTTCTTTCTTTAATACATAGTGTTGGGAAGTTGAAAGGGATTGGGGTGGAATAAGGGTAGGAAGGATGTTACATTAACAGAACCCAGTAAAGTAACTCAAAAAGTAAACCAACATCAGATTATTTCTAAATGTTACAGAGATTCTCTGTAAATATTTTGTAAATATTAAGTATTTTACATACTTCTAAATAAATTAGGACACATAAAATTTTATGAATTAATACATATACATAAAAAGCTGTAAACCTATTATTACATTAATTCTCATTACTGCATGTGAGTGAAATACATTAATAGTTAAGTGCTACATGCATATTCATTACTATGTACTGTTACTATTATATTTAATCTCCCTTTTGGTAGGCAAATAACCCTTTAGTGTTATTTTTATTCATGCATTTTTATTAATCTGTTCTTTAGAATTCCTTGAGACCAGAAATTGCCACGCAGAGCTAGGGCTAAATATTGAGCTGAAGGCAATTAAGAAGTAATAGATTCAAAAGACCTGCATTTTTCTAGTATTTTCTGAAATATGAAATACTAGAAAGAGATTAAGAGAGATAAAATTATCCCACCACATCTTTCTCTCAAGAAGAAGAAGGAATGATCTGGGAAGGTGACGTTAGAATCTTATTGATCAGAAAATATCTGTATAATTGAGTTGCTCTGATTAACTCTTGCAGTTTATAAACCTGATCCAGAGTCTCTGGCATTAGAGGACCATAGATCCCTTTCTTTGTGGTACAGACCTACCTAGCCATTATAGCCAAAAGTCCTAATAATGATCAGCCTAACAAGATAACCCCAAGACTGTGTTAGTGGCATATATATGTTAGTGGAAACCAACATATCTCTAACTGTACTTAAAACCTGCTCAACAAAAGGGAAATTATGCCTGATACTAGAAACCTAGCCATCTACACTTGTTCAGTTATAAATCTTGAAGAAAAGCTTATTACAACTACCATTCTATTAAACAGGCATAATTACTAACAACACTTTACATATTAGTCTTTGTACCCACACCTAAATATATCTCTCATTGCTCATTAAGGAAATTACTGTTTACAATAGAGATCATTGCAGAAAAAATATAACCAATGAAAATGCAAGTTGCATGGACTAGTCTCATTTGATCTATGAAACATAAAATATATATATAAAACATTCCCATACTTAAGGTTCAGGGAACATTGTGAAATGGGCAAAAAAGACTCTAAGATCAAGAGTATCAGGGAGTTTGGTGAGGAATGTCACAACATGACTGTCTAAACATGAACTAGGACCCCAACAATTGACTGCCAGATGGATTGGGGAAACACCAGGAGGCCTCAACCTGACACAGTGAAATGCAGGCAACTCAGGCCTGCTGAGAGCAAGAGAAATAGTCTTCTCCAGGGAAGAGCACACCAATTGGTTTTCCAATTCCAAATGTTGTTCAGCCCCAAAAGCATACATGCAAGTAGAAACTGTAAAGGTTAGATTTAGGACTATGTATGTATGTATCTACATGTAACAACATTTCATGAAAAGAAAGGCCATAAATTTGAAAGAAAGCAAGGAGAGGATTAGGAGAAGGTTTTCAGAGAGGAAATGGAAGGTGGAAATGATGAAATTATATTGGAAATCTCTTAAATGAGAAAACAATGAGCTTTTTGTAGGATATCTTCTATTAGGCTTGAATTCAAAAATATTGATAGGTTCAGTATTCCAGGTGTCCCCTGTGTATACATAAGTATATATTATACTCCTTTATCATTATTATTCTATCTTTTACTTCAGGGGATGGTTGCAACTGAAAACACATGAAGGCTAAGGAAGAAATACACTATAGAATACATTTCAACTAAGAATGAGGCAACATTGAGAGTTCTTCGTGTTGTATTTTTCCTTTGACCAGCAAGAAGTGTCCCTCAGAGTCTCTTTTGATGACTTTGGGTTGAAAGTCAATTTTTATCTGATATTAAAATGGCTACTCCAGCTTGTTTTCTGAGACCATTTGCTTGTAAAATTGTCTTCCAGCCTTTTACTCTAAGGTAGTGTTTGTCTTTGACCCTGAGATGTGTTTCCTGTATGCAGCAAAATGTAGGGTCCTGTTTACATATCCAGTCAGTTAGTCTATGTCTTTTATTGGGGCATTGAGTCCATTGATGTTAAGAGATATTAAGGAATAGTGATTGTTACTTCCTGTCATTTTTGACGTTATTTTTAAAATTTGATTGCTTAACTTCTTTTGGGTTTGATGAAAGGTTACTATCTTGCTTTTTCCAGGGTGAAGTTTCCCTCCTTGTATTGATGTTTTTCTCCTATTATCCTTTGTAGGGCTGGGTTTGTGGATAGATATTGGGTAAACTTGGTTTTGTCATGGAATATCTTAGTTTCTCCATCTATGGTGATTGAGAGTTTTGCTGGGTATAGTAGTTTTGTCTGGCATTTGTGTTCTCTTAGAGTCTGCATGAGATCTGCCCAGGATCTTCTAGCCTTCATAGTCTCAGGTGAAAAGTCTGCTGTGATTCTGATAGGTCTTCCTTTATATGTTACTTGGCCTTTTTCTCTTACTTCCTTTAATATTTTTTTTGTTTAGTACATTTGGGGTTTTGATTATTATGTGACGGGAGGTATTTCTGTTCTGGTACAGTCTGTTTGGAGTACTGTAGGCATCTTGTATATTCGTGGGCATCTCTCTCTTTAGGTTAGGGAAGTTTTCTTCCATAATTTTATTGAAGATATTTGCTGGCCCTTTAAGTTGTAAATCTTCACTCTTATCTATGCCTATAATCCTTAGGTTGGGTCTTCTCATTGTGTCCTGGATTTCCTGGATATTTTGGGTTACATCAAATTGGGAAAGGATATTCACCAACCCCACATCTGATAGAGGGCTAATGTCCAATATATACAAAGAACTCAAGAAGTTAGACCTCAGGGAACCAAATAACCCTATTAAAAAATAGGGTACAGATCTAAACAAAGAACTTTCACCTGAAGAAATTCGGATGGCCGAGAGGCACCTTAAGAAGTGCTCAACATCATTAGTCATTAGGGAAATGCAGATCAAAACAACCCTGAGATTTCACCTTACACCAGTCAGAATGGCTAAGGTCAAAAACTCAGACTAACTGACTGGATACGCAAACAGGACCCTACATTTTGCTGCTTACAGGAAACACACCACAGGGTCAAAGACAAACACTACCTTAGAGTAAAAGGCTGGAAGACAATTTTACAAGCAAATGGTCTCAGGAAACAAGCTGGAGTAGCCATTTTAATATCAGATAAAATTGACTTTCAACCCAAAGTCATCAAAAGAGACTCTTAGAGGTGTTGGCGAGGATATGGAGAAAGAGGAACACTCCTCCACTGCTGGTGGGGCTGTAAGATGGTACAACCACTTTGGAAATCAGTCTGGAGGTTCTTCAGAAAACTGGACATAAGACTTCCAGAGGACCCTGCTATACCCTTCCTGGGCATATACCCAAAGGATTCCCCAGCATACAATAAAGACACATGCTCCATTATGTTCATAGCAGCCTTATTTATAATAGTCAGAAGCTGGAAAGAACCCAGATGCCCCTCAAAGGAGGAATGGATACAGAAAATGTGGTATATTTACACAATGGAATACTACTCAGCAATTAGAAACAATTAATTCACAAACGTTTTAGGCAAATGGTTTGATCTGGAAAATATCATCCTAAGTGAGGTAACCCAATCACAAAAGAATACATATGGAATGCAATCTCTGATAAGTGGATATTAATTAGCCCAGAAGCCCTGAATACCCAAGGCACAAATTACATAACAAATGACTCCCATGAAGAAGTATGGAGAGGGTCCTGATCCTGGAAAGGATTGATCTAGCATTGGAAGGGAATATAAGGACAGAGAAAAAGGAGGGGGGTGATTGGAGAAGGGATGGAGAGAAGAAGGTTTATGGGACATTTGGGGAGTAGGGATCCGGGAAAGGAGAAATCATTTGAAATGTAAACAAAGAATATAGAAAATAAAAATATTTAAAAAAAAAGAATGAGGCAACATTGTATAATGATTGTGAGATTTCAGAAGACAGCCAACATTTTAGCAAACCATTCCAAATAAGATTTCACTGAGAGCTAAAAGCATGCTCATTTCCATTTCTCATCATTAGTATTCTGACTTTAATGTCACGGCAATGCTTATTACCAATGACTTTGAGAACAAACCTGATCAGAACAGGCAGTTCCAGGAACAATTAGAAGGCTTGATTAATCAAAAGAGGTACATGGAGATTTTGAGGGTTTTTTTTTTTTTTTTTAGTCTTTGATGCATGAGATATGCGTTAGAAGAGATAAGGCACTAGAGACCATATCACATGTTGAAAGTCTGAGAGGTAAAGGGAGGAACTGAGATAGTGAGCAGCTATAGATTAGGAGCATCAGGTATAGCTGAGCCTTTTTAAGATGAGAAGTCCTGGGGAAAGCAGAGAGGTAATAATACAAGAAGCATAACCACAGCAACCAGATTATTCTGTATTAGTGATCATTGTCATTGAACGAAGTCTCAGTGTATAGCCATAGCTCTTACTAGATCTGTGAGTTATGGGAATTTCCTCAGTAGCCTGCCTGCTGTCCGTACTGTTTTATCATGGAAAAGTATAGATAATAAAATCTTTATCTAAGGTCATCATTAAAAGAAAATAAACCATTAGTAATCTCCTAATTCAAGTTTTGGGATATCTCCAGTGCTTGGATGAATGTTGTTAAGTTCATGTTAGACTTCAAAAATAAAAGCAACAGAACATTTTTGTGCTAAAGAGAATATTTAAAAAAAATGCAACTAACAAAAGCCTTGCAGTATCCTTATTCCAATATTTTTGCCATAGAACTAATGGATGTGGGAGTTTTCTTCCTTTTTTCTGTCATGCATGAGGGCTATAACACTTAGGGAGATGTGAACAGCAATAAGAAATAGAACTTCTCTGTAAAGGAACCCAGCCTAATTTACAAGACTAATACACGTATTCCAATTCAGCATAATAAAGGAACCGGATAAAGAACATCCAATCCCGATTTGATTATTTGGTGTAAAAATGCTTTCTACACCACTAATGTTGAAGGATATTTATGAAGAAATCACTCTCCAACTGATGACTGTCTATTCTATCTGCAGAGAAAACCAATGCAGGATTCCTGCTGTTGCTGCATGCTGTCAGCTGCACTAGTATCCTTATTTTCTAATAGAAGGTTGTTTGTGGAAAGCTTAACTGCACTTCATAACAAAAGGAAGAAAAATGCCAACACAAAGAAGACAGTTTGTAATGCCAGCAATCCAGCTGAATATGAGCATTATGTTTATTATCATAAATTAAACATTTCATTGTGAAGTTTTCTCATTAAAATGGTCTTCATAAATGCTCTCATAAATCATCTTATACTGGTTCTAACACACAAATTTGAAATTGTTTAATTTCCATGTTTTATTCCAAATAGTCCAAGATATTTCTTTCAGTAACACACTGGTATTAGAGATCTATGGCCTTGGGCTACTGGCTGTGTTCAGATACTGTAATGGGTAAATCTCTTTGCTGCAGCTCAGTTACTCATCTATGAAAGTTTGTCCTACTTTCTGCTCCCGTGGGGAGAGGGCGTATAAATGAAAGGACTCTTTTCACTGACTATGTCTCCTAGCGTCTTAATGTTCTTCTAAGTCCTAAAAGCTCTGACCAAATTTATTCTAAGAATAAATTTGGTGTGGAGAGTCGGACTAGTAACACAGAATCTTACTGTATTTTATTTTGACATCACAGTTGGAACCTCTCCAACATTATTGAGTTTTCTACAACTTTTCCTCCGAATGAAGAGAACCTACATTTACATTTTGGCTTCAACCAGACTTCTCAATGAATGATGCAGGTTAAAGAAGCACTTTTTCTTCATTCTCTTGATTAATAAACACCCCTGAGTGGAAGAGGCATCTCCTGCTGATTTGAAGAGTATTCTGTTTACACTTGCTTACACAGAGAAGTCTTCTCCTGACCTCAGCTTCATCACTTAATTTATCTTTTCTTGTGACTTCTCATGGTACTTTAACACTTTAAAGTTGTGATGATTCTCATTGTTTATCACCAAGCCACGTTGCCCCTGTGTATGAGTATGTATGTTCACATGTGTGTGCACATGGAGGCCAGGAGTTGATGCCACTCTGGTACCCAATTTGACTACTCTCTATTTTATTTACTGAGGCAGGGCATCTGATGTAGACTGTGCCAGTGCAGCTGAGCTACCTGGACAACTTGCCCAGAGGTCCTCTGCCTTTACCTTGTAGCAATAGGATTACAAGCCACCCATTCAGTCTACCTGGCTCTTGTGAGGGTTTTATAGATTTGGACTCCTGTCCTTACACTCATAACACTATGCTTTATCTACTGAGCCACCTATACTCCTCCCCATGGAGTTGCTTTTTAAAATCATCATGCCTGGTTTGGTTATTTATGTCCTTTTTACTTTCTTATGAATTCTCAAGGTCATTGAATGGAAATTTTAATAGTCACCAGATATATTTGGAAAAATGGTTTCCTTTTAAGAAAAGCCATTACACAAATGACCCTAATCTTTCCTTTATCAGTACATGTCATTTTCTCTACTTGAATATTGTAGTTTTTTCCCATTAAATTTTTGGTTATCTTTGTTGTGAAGGTCTCAACTGTTTCTTGCATTCTGTGACACAATACCAAGCTCTTCATTCCAGGCTTTGCAGGGATTTGTTATTCTCTTCATTTATCAGGCAGCAACTTTTTTAAGAAAAGATTTTTGTGTACTGTCATAGCTTTTGTCAGCTTTACACAAACTGCAAACCTGAGAAGGGCAAATGAGATTGAGTAACTGCTTCTATCAGATTGAACTTTGGGCATATCTATAGGGTACTCTCTTCATCACTAGATGGGGAGAACCAAATTTGGGTGGGGTCATACCTGGGTAGGTAAGCCTGGTATGGATAAGAAAGGTAATTGAGTAGACCAGAGGAAGCAAATCAGTCTTTTATACATTTTGTTTCAATTCTTGCTTTCAGCTTCCTGCCTGCACTCCTGCTCTGGCTTCCCATGGTGACAGATTGTAACCTGAAATACAAACCCTTTCCTCCCAAGTTGCTTTGTATCAAGTTGTTTATCATAGCAACAGAAAGCAAAAATTGTACAGGTACTATTCATATATTTCAAAGCTTTCTCTAATCATATGACATTTAGTATGTCATGTTATACAGTATATTTTTTAAGTGATGGCATTTAAAATGTAGATTTTTTTCAGTGATGTCAGACATGACTACAAGGGTTTGCCTCAATCTTCTTTTAAACCATAGAGTTCAATAATTACAGTGTCATAAGGAATTCAGAAACATGAGTTCAGGGCAATACATTTATCCTTTGTTTACAGATTTTTCAAGCGGTAAGGACATACCATGATACCACAACTACACAGGACAGTGTTGTTGTTGAACCCTGGTTCATCCTCCCAGCCCCATACTTCAAGAAATAAGACTCAGACTCAAGTGTATTTACAAATAACTTGGCCATATAACTAGGCTCTTTTTGGCTACATCATAACTAAAGATAACCCATTTATATTAACCTAGCTTCTACCATGTGCTGATTACCTGTGCTCAGGTACAATGCATATGTCTTCTTATACCTTTCTGGCCCTATCTCTTGCCTGGCTCTATCCCAGAATTCTTTCTCCTCCTGAATGACCTACCTCTATTTCCTGCCTAAGCCATATGTCATAAGCTTTTTAATTGACAGGTGATGCATCCACACAATACACAAGATATTCTCTCTACAGGAAAGTACTAGAGTACAACAGCAATCGGACAGAGTGTGTCAATCACTATCACAGAGAGAATATCAGCAATTATCAACTCACACAAAGTTTTGCTTTGTACCACATACCGTGGACTTCAGAGCTCGGTCATTGTCTCTGTTGTTTTGAAATCTGTGTCAAGACAAAATCGTGGAGATGAAAGGACCAATCAATCAAACAAACAAACAAACAAAAGCAGAGCCAATCACTGCAGGCCTAGAACCAAAAGAGATAGAAGCTGGAATCCTTCCCTCCTCACTAATGCATTTGAGACACTTGCCAGTGTCCTAAACCTTCCCACTAGTCCCCTCCTTTCAAAGCTCTCACAACTTTATAGCAATGCCAAGAAAATGCAACCCAGTGTTTTTTCTACACATAGGTCTTTAGAGACTTTCAAGATTCAAGCTCCCCCATGAAGTAAATGTGGAACATGGAAGCATTTGTGCTGGTTTCTCTTAGGCAGAAGGCAGGGTGACTCACTCCAGAGTAGGCTGCTTTGACTAATTTTTAGAGACTCTACATGCTTGTTGAATACCCAGCATTTTGAGTAATTAGGGCACATTAGTAGTAGCCCCTAGTTTAAAGGCCTTGCAAAGGAATATTCCGGGCTGTGTCTCTGGACCAATAGGTTGGCATGTGAAAATATGCCGCTCACAAGCACATTACTATTACCTCTGTGAATGAACTCTCGAGAACACAGTCCTTTCATAGAGCATAAGTTTCTAATCCTAACCCATTATAAATTCTGAAACCACGATCTGCTATGAACACTGCACCTGCTTTATCTGACACATAGGGCTCAAGAAGCAAGTGGTGGTAATGAACTCACTTTGAGAAGTATTCTCTATATTTTTAATTGCTATAGTTGTATTTTTTTCACATAGAGTGACACAGTGTGCACACTATACATTGTACTGAGATGATATTTTGTACTGAGAAGCCGGAAGCCCCTCTTGCCTCTTGCAGGACCTGGAGATGTGGCGTTGCTGCCCAGGCTGATCTGGATCCGGAAGCAGAGAGATCTGAGGGCTCCCGCCAGAGGCCTCAGGACTGGAACCTAAGCTCTGTGCCACCGGAGCAAGCTGTGCACTCCCAGACTGCCTCTGGGTGCACACCAGGTCTTGTGGAAATCAGTCTGGCGGTTCCTCTGAAAACTGGACATGACACTTCTGGAGGACCCTGCTATACCTCCCCTGGGCATATACCCAAAGGATTCCCGGCATGCAATAAAGACACATGCTCCATTATGTTCATAGCAGCCTTATTTATAATAGCCAGAAGCTGGAAAGAACCCAGATGCCCCTCAAAGGAGGAATGGATACAGAAAATTTGGGATATTTACAAAATGGAATACTACTCAGCAATTAGAAACAATGAATTCACAAAATTCATTGTACTGAGAGTAAAGTACAATAAAGTATGTAGGAAAATGCCATAATTATACCCATTACTTTGTATATAAGCTTAAAACTTGAATAGGTTACAGCAATTTCCTATTGGCATGTTTAGGGAGTTTTACTTAAATCACTGGCTGCATAATTCTATTAATTTGGTATACTATGTTATATTAACCATTCTTAAGCAAAAAGACACTGAAGGTATTTTTATTTTCTGTTATCATAAACAATATTATAGTGAATATTCTTATCTCTGCATAACTGACAACTGTTTAATTCTGTATAAGAAAAATGGTCTTCCCCAGTTTCTTTTCTATTAGCTTCAGAGTGTCTGGCTTTATGTGGAGGTCCTTGATCCATTTGGATTTGAGCTTAGTACAAGGAGACAAGGATGGATCAATTCACATTCTTCTGCATGCTGATCTCCAGTTGAACCAGCACCATTTGTTGAAAAGACTATCTTTTTTCCATTGGATGTTTTCAGGCTCTTTGTCGAGGATCAAGTGGCCATAGGTGTGTGGGTTCATTTCTGGATCTTCAATCCTGTTCCATTGATCCTCCTGCCTGTCACTGTACCAATACCATGCAGTTTTTAACACTATTGCTCTGTAGTATTGCTTGAGGTCAGGGATACTGATTCCTCCAGATTTTCTTTTGTTGCTGAGAATAGTTTTAGCTATCCTGGGTTTTTTGTTGTTCCAGATGAATTTGTTAATTGCTCTTTCTAACTTTGTGAAGAATTGAGTTGGGATTTTGATGGGTATTGCATTGAATCTGTATATTGCTTTAGGCAAAATGGCCATTTTAACTATATTGATTCTACCGATCCATGAGCATGGGAGGTTTTCCCATTTTTTGAGGTCTTCTTCCATTTCCTTCTTCAGAGTCTTGAAGTTCTTGTCATACAGATCTTTCACATGTTTGGTAAGAGTCACCCCAAGATACTTTATACTGTTTGAGGCTATTGTGAAGGGGGTCATTTCCCTAATTTCTTTCTCAGCCTGCTTATCCTTTGAGTATAGGAAGGCCACTGATTTGCTGGAGTTGATTTTATAACCTGCCACTTTGCCGAAGTTGTTTATCAGCTGTAGGAGCTCTCTAGTGGAGTTCTTTGGGTCACTTAGGTAGACGATCATGTCGTCTGCAAATAATGATAGTTTGACTTCTTCCTTTCCAATTTGTATCCCTTTGACCTCCTTATGTTGTCGAATTGCCCGAGCTAGTACCTCAAGTACAATATTGAAAAGATAAGGAGAAAGGGGGCAGCCTTGTCTGGTCCCTGATTTCAGTGGGATTGCTTCAAGTTTCTCTCCATTTAGTTTGATGCTGGCTACCGGTTTGCTGTATATTGCTTTTACTATGTTTAGGTATGGGCCTTGAATTCCTGTTCTCTCCAAGACTTTAAGCATGAAGGGATGCTGAATTTTGTCAAATGCTTTTTCAGCATCCAATGAAATGACCATGTGGTTTTGTTCTTTGAGTTTGTTTATGTAGTGGATTGTATTGATGGATTTCCGTATATTGAACCAACCCTGCATTCCCGGGATAAAGCCTACTTGATCATGGTGGATGATCGTTTTGATGTGTTCTTGGATTCGGTTGGCAAGAATTTTATTGAGTATTTTTGCATCGATGTTCATGAGGGAAATTGGTCTGAAGTTCTCTTTCTTTGTTGGATCTTTTTGTGGCTTTGGTATCAGCGTAATTGACCCTTGAGGACATCGGTACAGGGAGAAAGTTTCTGAACAGAACACCAATAGCGTATGCTCTAAGAGCAAGAATTGACAAATGGGACCTCATAAAATTACAAAGTTTCTGTAAAGCAAAGGACACCATCAAGAGGACAAATCGGCAACCAACAAATTGGGAAAAGATCTTCACCAATCCTACATCAGATAGAGGGCTAATATCCAATATATATAAAGAACTTAAGAAGTTAGACTCCAGAAAACCAAACAACCCTATTAAAAAATGGGGTACAGAGTTAAACAAAGAATTCTCACCTGAAGAACTTCGGATGGCGGAGAAGCATCTTAAAAAATGCTCAACTTCATTAGTCATTAGGGAAATGCAAATCAAAACAACCCTAAGATTTCATCTTACACCAGTCAGAATGGCTAAGATTAAAAATTCAGGAGACAGCAGGTGTTGGAGAGGGTGTGGAGAAAGAGGAACACTCCTCCACTGCTGGTGGGGTTGCAAATTGGTACAACCACTCTGGAAAGCAGTCTGGCGGTTCCTCCGAAAACTGGGCACCTCACTTCCAGAAGATCCTGCTATACCACTCCTGGGCATATACCCAGAAGACTCCCCACCATGTAATAAGGACACATGTTCTACTATGTTCATAGCAGCCCTATTTATAATTGCCAGATGCTGGAAAGAACCCAGGTATCCCTCAACAGAAGAGTGGATGCAAAAAATGTGGTATATCTACACAATGGAGTACTATTCAGCCATTAGAAACAATGAATTCATGAAATTCTTAGGCAAATGGATGGAGCTAGAGAATATCATACTAAGTGAGGTAACCCAGACTCAAAAGGTGAATCATGGTATGCACTCACTAATAAGTGGATATTAACCTAGAAAACTGGAATACCCAAAACATAATCCACACATCAAATGAGGTACAAGAAGAAAGGAGGAGTGGCCCCTGGTTCTGGAAAGACTCAGTGAAACAGTATTCGGCAAAACCAGAACGGGGAAGTGGGAAGGGGTGGGTGGGAGGACAGGGGAAGAGAAGGGGGCTTACGGGACTCTCGGGGAGTGGGGGGGCTAGAAAAGGGAAATCATTTGAAATGTAAATAAATTATATCGAATAAAAAAAAATTAAAAAAAAAGACTCAAAGTATAATACATTAAAATTGTATTACATGCTCACAAATTGTCATAACAATTTTTTACTCACAACAGTGATTGTGGAAGTTGGTTTCTTTCACATTCAAGTTCACTAAAAATGGATTAATATGTTTCTGCAAGCATATGTACATCCTTATGGGTATGCAAATATATATATCAAATACCTACGCACATATGAATATGCACTGGCATATTTTTCACGAAATTTTATTAAATATTCATACATATACTTAAAAGATTTAATATTACTTTCTTCCTGATTGTGGTGGTTAAAATATGTCTGGCCCCATAGATTCATGTGTTAGATGCCTGCTAAAGGGAATGGCACTATTAGGAGATATACCCTGGTTGAAGGAAGTGTTCATTGTTGGGACATACTTTGAGGTCTCCTATGCTCACACTCCACCAGTGAAAGATCCACTCCCTTTCTGCTGCTTGTGGATCAGATGTAGAATTCTCCACTCTTCCAGCACCACAACTGCCTGTTGATAGCAATTCTGGACTAAACTTGTAATGGTGAAAACCAAACCCAATTAAAAGTTATAAGAGTTGCATTGGTGATGGTGTCGCTTCAGCAATAAAACTCCAACTAATACAGAAGTTGGTACCATGGACTGGGGTATTGCTCTGATAGGCCTGGTCATTTTGTTTGGAGGAAAGTGTATTTTGGTACCTTGGGTTAAGAAATCAGTGGAATGCCTTATGTAGGACTTAACGGGTCATACAAGTAGGAACATGAAAGATCATGATGCTAAGTTGATTAGAACTGTGGGCGCTTGACTCAAGAGATTGTTTGTGTGATATTTTAGTGTAGAATGTGATTGCTTTTTGCCCTTGTTCCAAAAGTCTGCCTGAGGCTGAAGTGAAGAGATTTAGATAATTTCATTGGCAAAGGAAGTCTCAAAACTGTCTGATATAGTCTCACTCCTGTGGTTCACGCTTATGAGGAACATTTTGATCAGGTGTAGCAGAGAAAGGAATAAAATATAAAATATGGTTCAAGGATTAAAGGGCACCAGGAGTTGGAATAGAGCTAAATCCTTTGTTCAAGAAGGTAAACAGATAAAGACATTAAATGGAGTTAAGGGAGTAGTGACCTCAGGGCAAGATCCCACTCAGTTAAGCTTCCATTTTGTAAAAACATGTTTTCAAGGGACTCTGTCACCAATTCTAAATTTACAATGTAGTTACTGTTATATAAACAATAGTTTTATATTAGGTGTTATTATGATCTAGTTATTGTATTTATTTTATTTATGAGTCAAGTTTGCAATGAGTGGATTATGATGGCTGTTCTTAATTGTCAACTTAATTATATCTCAAATGAATTACAATCCATAAATGGAGGGCACACCTATGTTGGCTGGTTTTGTGTGTCAACTTGACACAAGCTGGAGTTATAACAGAGAAAGGAGCCTCTCTTGAGAAAATGCCGCCATGAGATTCAGCTGTAAGACATTTTCCCTATTAGTGATCAAAGGGGGAAGGTTCATTGTGTGTAGTGCCATCTCTGGGCTGGTAGTTTTGTGTTCTATAAGAGAGCAGGCTGAGCAAGCCAGGGAAGCAAGCCAGTAAGTAACATCCCTCCATGGCCTCTGCATCAGCTCCTGCTTCCTGACCTGCTTGAGTTCCAGTCCTGACATTCTTTAGTGATGAACATCAGTGAAGAAATGTAACCTGAATAAGCCCTTTCCTCTCAAACTAGCTTCTTGATCATGATGTTTATGCAGGAATAAAAACCCGGACATAGATAACACCTGTTCCAGATCTTGAGGCAGGACAAAAACATGACTTTCAAGCAGATCTTGAGGCTGGAAGACACAAGTGCTTGATTTGGATTGAAACATAGCCCTTCATAGTGGACAGAGATAGATAGATAGATAGTCAGATAGATAGATAGATAGATAGATAGATAGATAGATAGATAGATAGATAGATAGATAGATAGATTTTTAAAGAAAATGAATTAAAGAAAGGCTTAGGTCCAGTTGTGGTGGTACATACCTTTAATCCCAGCACTTAGGAAACAAAGACCTGCAGATCTCTGAGTTCAAGGCCAGCCTGGTATACACAGCAAGTTCCACAACAGCTAAGTTTAGGCAGTGAAGAAAATCATCAAAACAGAAACTAGTAAAGATGTAATTGGACAAGGGGTCCATGATTCAGCTCCAGCAAGCAGCAGAACTAAGCAGGTTCAGCGATGTAGTAATGGATTTAGAGTCAAGAAATTTTCCTCTGAGACTGAATGAAGTTGCGGAGGCCAGATGTGTGGCAAGTTATCCCTGCTTGGAGCCCCCCAAAGAGGCCATTGCATGAATCTATGAGGGTGAAGTTTGGAGTGACTTGGAACCCCCATGATGTTAGAGATGCCAGAGTCTTGGGAAAACTGCCAAGGAAAACTGATAACAGTGAGTGGAAGCAAACCAAGAGAAAGAAGTGTGCTGAAGTCAACAAAGCTGAAAGGATTTTGACATCAGATGCAGTTTGGAGTTTGCTCAGCTGGCTTTCAGTCTGGCTTTGGTTCAGAATTTCCTCACTGTGCTCCCTTCCCTACATTTTGGAATAGCAACGTCTATCCTGTGCCATATGTTGGAAGTAAATGAGCTGCATTTTGATTTTGATTTTATAGGATATTACAGTTAAGAGATTGCATGAATCTCAAAAGACTCTTTAAACTTTGGACTTTTAAATATTGTTCAGACTGTGATAGACTGTGAAGACTTTTGAAGTTGGACTAAATGCATGTTGCTTTATGTTATGACTACAAGCATATTGGGGCCAGGAGGTGGAATGCAGTGATTTTAAGAGGTATAGCCCCTATAGATTCATGTATTTGGACATTTGGCCCATATGGAGTGGCACTCTTAGGAGGGAAATTAAGGAAAGTTTGTCACTGTAGGGTTTCTCAATATCTTTCCTCCCATCCAGATCTACCTCATTTCTGTCCTTAGATAACAAACAGGCTTCTAAGGGACAATAATAAAATAAAATATAGCATATTAAGATAAAACAAAAACAAATAAATTAGAATAGAAAATAAAGAAGAGAGGGAAAAGAACCCAAGAAACCACACAGAAAATCCACTTGTTGTATGTTCAGGAATCTTATTTAAAAAAACAGGAGTCATACAACATAAAAAATGGACATGTTTCTTGAATGTGCAGTCTAATTTTCAAATTGTCATGCTTTTATTTCTTTCACATCCAAGTTGAAATTTGTGGTTTCTGATTATACTTATTATTTTTATGGACTTCGCACTTTTGATTCACAGGTGGCATAAAATTCAAGAAAATTTCAATGATACTGGAAGGAAGAACATTAAAATCACTCTGTCATCTATTTGTCCCAGTTACAAATAAAACTATAAGGCTTCAAGTTATTTGGGGGGGTTAATATTATTAATATTTTCTATATTCTTTGTTTATATTCCAAATGATTTTCCCTTTCCATGTCCCCCCCAAGTCTCATAAACCCTCTTCACTCTGGCAGTTCCCCAATCAACCCCCTCCCACTCCTCTGTCCTGGAAATCCCCTACAATGCTTCATCAAGCCTTTCCAGGCCCAGGGCCCTCTCCTTCCTTCTTCTTGGGAATGATTTGATATGTGGTTTGTGTTTTAGGTATTCTGAGCTTCTTGGATAATATCCAAGAAGCTTATCAGTCACTGCATTCCATGTGCATTTTTTGTGAATGAGTTACCTCACTTAGGGTGATATTTTCCAATTCCAACCACTTGCATAAGAAGTTCATGACTTCATTGTTTTTAATTGCTGAGTAGTATTCCATTGTGTAAATATAGCACATTTTCTGTATCCATTCCTCCATTGTGGGACATCTGGGTTCTTTACAGCTTCTGGCTATTATAAATAAGGCTGCTATGAACATAGTGGAGCATGTGTCCTTATTGTATGCCAGGGAATCCTCTGGGTATAAGCCCAGCAGTGGTATAGCAGAGTCCTCTGGAAGTGTCGTGCCCAGTTTTCTGAGGAACTGCCAGACTGATTTCCAGAGTAGTTGTACCATCTTGCAATCCCACCAGCAGTAGAGGAGTGTTCCTCTTTCTCTATATCCTTGCCAACACCTGCTGTCTCCTGAGTTTAAGAGCAATTCTCAAATTCATCTGGAATAACAAAAAACTCAGACTAGCTAAAACTATTCTCAATGGTAAAAGAACTTCTAGGGGAGTCAGTACCCTAGACCTCAAGCAGTACTACAGAGCAATAGTCTTAAAAACTGCATGGTATTAGAACTGTGATAGGCAGGTAGATCACTGGGATAGGATTGAAGACCCAGAAATGAACCCACACACCTATAGTCACTTGATCTTTGACAAAAGAACTGAAAACATACAAGGGCAAAAAGAGCCTTTTCAACAAATGGTGCTGGTTCAACTGGAGGTCAGCATGCAGAAGAATGTGAATTGATCCATTCTTATCCCGTTGTACTAAGCTCAACTCTAAGTGGGTCAAGGACCTCCACATAAAATCAGACACACTGAAACTAATAGAAAAAAAACTGGGGAATACCCTTGAGGACATGGGCACAGGGGGAACGTTCCTGAACAGAACACCAATAGCTTATCTCTAAGATCAAGAATTGACAAATGGGACCTCATAAAATTACAAAGTTTCTGTAAGGAAAAGGACACCATCAAAAGGACAAAATGGCAATCAACAAACTGGAAAAAGATCTTCACCAACCCTACATCCTACAGAGGGCTAATATCCAATATATACAAAGAACTCAAGAGGTTAGACCCCAGAAAACCAAATAACCCTATTAAAAATGGGTACAGAGCTAAACAAAGAATTTTCACCTGAAGAACTTCGGATGGCTGAGAAGCACCTTAAGAAATGTTCGACATCATTAGTCATTAGGGAAATGCAAATGAAAACAACCCCGAGATTTCACCCCATACCAGTCAGAATGGCTAAGTGAACTATGTTCCTACAGAGAACTTCTTATGTTTTTCCCTCCAGTAGCAGGTCTGGAGTTGTCGTAAGTTACTCATCCATTGCCTGACTTCACTTCTCACTCACCCTTCACTTAGTAATGCCAGTGAATGATTTCCAAAGCACATTTTTTTCACTTCTCTCTTACCCATTTTTATTAACAAAATTAATGATCACTGATGTCAACTAAAGCAAATTGATTTTATCATCTGTTCTCTGAGTTTTCAAAGAATGAAATTCACCCTGTTATAGTATAACATTATTAGGTTTCTGTTCTTTCTTGGTCATTTCTTTACTCCCATTTATGTGTATAAATAAGAGAAACAATATTCCCTGAGAGATATACATTCCTTTTTTCTATTCATTTGTTAAGGTTAAATCTTTGTTTTATTTATTGAGTGTCTTAGCCAGGATTTCTATCCCTCCACAAACACAGTGACCAAGAAGCAAGTTGGGGAGGAAAGAGTTTATTCAGCTTATACCTTCCATTGATCAACAAAGGAAGTCAGGACTAGAACTTGAGCAGATCAAGAAGCAGGAGCTGATGCAGAGTGCATGGAGAGATGTAACTTCCTGGCTTGTTTCCCCTGGCTTGCTCAGCCTGCTCTTTTATAGAACCTAAGATTATCAGTCCAGAGATGGTACCACCCACAGTGGGCCCTCCCCCCATCACTAATTGAAAAAATGCCCACAGCTGGATCTCATTGAGGCACTTTCCCAACTGAATAAAGTTCCTTTTTCTGTGGTAACTCCAGCCTGTTTCAAGTTGACACACAAAACCAGGCAGTAAATTGAGGAAGGAAACCCTCTTCTATAAATGAGAAACTAACAGTTGAGATGGCTGGCCCTGACCATCAAGTTCCCACTACTTGTGTGAGTGTGTGTGTACATGGCCTTCTCTGTCAGTCAGCTGCATATTTGTCATCGTATGCACATGACATTTCATTCAATGAAAAAAAAGAAATATAATATCCTCTGTTTTAAAATTTAAAAATAACTCTGTAACAATTTTTATATGTCCTTTTCTGTCTTCCTCATGTCAATTAGAAATAGCACACTGTCACTGAGTTATACATTCTTTTTTTATTTTGACATTTTGTTCTACTTCTACAGAACTTTGTAAATGTGCCTTTCCATCAGCTTATACTCCACCGTCACCAAAGCAAGATTTTGCTGTACTTACAGGCCAACAGCAGCTAGGAAACTTCTCCCATCTGCTGGGTCCATCCTAGTCATTGACTCTGTGCACCAGCACATCTGACAGCCTAAGACCACACCAGGCAGGACTGAGCTCTGTGTCTGCCTCCTTCACTTTCCAAGACTGATCCTACAGTGGGACACTACACTTGTGGGAAGTTAATAGATTGCATATTTCCATTTAGTTTGGTATACCATAGCTTATTTTTGACGCTGAATGTACTTTCCTTGAGCAATGTGATTTCAGTAAGTTATAAAAAGCAAGTATAGACTTTCCTTTGGAATTTCAATGGACTTAACAATGTGTAGTAAACTGCGAACTAACTGTGAAAAGAAGCCAGAAACCTTTGATGAATCCACTTCTAGTGTTGAAAAAAAAAGTGTTATATTGGTGGCAGCCAAATCTACTCAACTTAGTTTGGTTTTCAAACTGAGTTTCAAAAATACAAAAAGAAGAAAAAAAGTTAGGCAACCAAATGTTGCCTTACAGGGGCGTTTTTTTTCTGAAATTGTTTTCAGATGCTGAATTCCCAGAGCTATTTGCAGGCTCAGTTTAGGAGACAAGTCTGCAGTACCCAAATTGGTTAATTGCACCATTATTATTCAACAAATAGAATTGGGTTCTCATACACAAACAAGAAAACACCACAGACAGTGTGTCCTCTCCACTGTCTCCTATCCTGGGAATGGCAATATTGTGATTTTAATAAGTGGGAATTAGAATAATCCTTTATTTCCCCATTGCCATCAACACAAAGGTTTTCTTTTCCAAAGGTCACAGCTAAAAAGAACAATTTTGGCTCCATCTCTAGCACCAAGGGATACCACTTGAGTGGCTTTTAGCAGAGCCGACTTGGCTGGCTCAGAATGCATGAGTGTCTTAGCCTATTAAGGTATTCACACCCAGCCAGCCATGAAGGCAAATACTGGGCAGCTCTGTTATTAGATTTAATAAAAAACAACAACAACAAAAAAAAGAGTCAAAAAATTGTTTCTTTGCATTTTTCTCCTTTCCTGTCTTGATAATTACATCTGTAAATTATTCAGTTGCTTAAGAGAGCAAAAGCCAATACAAACACGTACTTCATACTTTATTATTATTTGGAATTTATGCCTGGAACATAAATTATTTAACTGATTGATCCTAATGTCTACCATGAGAAACTCACTTGTTTTAGAGAACCAAAAGTGGAGATTTGGGAATGGAAATTTGTCTGATCAGTATCAAATAGCTGAGACTCTACACCCTACAGTCTGTGTTAAATGGTGAGACTCTACAGTCTTAACCCCACCTCAGTTTTGAAGCTCTGTGTGGCAAGAATTCTCTGTTCCTTTCTTCTTATAGGATTCTCTTTCTCCCTTTGTTATAGGAGGATATGAGTTTCCCTTGTCTTACATCCTTAGAATTCATCACTGCTTTCAGTGTGTGTAACTGTGTGTGTGTGTGTGTGTGTGTGTGTGTGTGTGTGTATGTGTATTTTTGGCGTGCTTTCCTTAATTCACCCAATAATTAAATGAGGAAATTTTCCTTTGCAAGTGCATTTTAAATCACTTAAATCCATTAAAAAGAGGTACTTGTACTCTTTTATATTACCTTGGTTCTGAACTAAAGGTCCCCAAGAAACAAAACCAAACAAACAGCCATATTACAGGTTTTGTAAGCTAGGTTAATTGATGAAATTATAGTTTGCTTGCTTCTTTGTTTTGTTTTGTTTTTCTGTGTGTGTGTGTGTGTGTGTGTGTGTGTGTGTGTGTGTGTGTATGTGTGTGTGTGTGTGTGTGAAGTTCAGATTAATCTCTAACTCACAGAGAACTGCCTGCCTCTGCCTTCCAAGTACAAGATTGAAGTCATGTACCACCATGCCCAGTTTAATGAAAATTTTGTGATTGTGAAGTTAGAGTGTTGCAGATGCACAACTGAATCACTTGAGTTATCTTACTTCCTCTAGTTGTGTCATGTATAGCTCACCTCTCTGTCTGACCTTGTAACAACCAAGCAAAACTTTTAGGATCATATTACTTTAACAGGCCATTAGTTTATTCCAGCACAAACCTAAAAATACCAACAGCTCCCATTGGAAATGATCAAAGAGACACTATTGGTGGTGGTGTTCTTCTATCAGCCAGGGGCAGAGCAGATGGCAGTGCCTTGTTCATCCTAGCTTGATGCCTGGCTTGGTGGCCAAAGCTGTTTTATGCCTAGGACTCATAAAAATCAAATCAAATCAAATCATATCCAGGCAATGTAGCACAGGAGGAGGATGACAGACAGAGACCTGCCGACTGCCATGCCACCCACAGACCTGCCTTCCACTGTACAGCACAGATGTGTCACAGACACTCAACTACACAGACAGAAGATGTCGCCCAGGCTGCCAGCCATGTGTCCAGCCTGCAATGGGAGCCATTACAGTGTGCAAGTACATGGTGGTCAGATGGGAGAGGAGAAGTGAAACAGCTTAAACATTACAAAGAGAGATGGAACTGGAGACTCAAGGGTGGAAACTAGTAGCCTCTGGTGAATGGCCAGCTCTCCTGCCCCTGAAGGACCATTGCAAGATCTCAACCCAAGCTGACACTAAGAGCTATGTCTCAGTCCATGGCTATTCAGCACAGGTTGGTGTCCATGGGTAGCTCATATTACCACTAGAGAACATGGTGATATCCCTGCCTGGAATAGCTGCTGGAGACCATGTGGGTGCCCAGGAGGTGGGTATAACTGGCCCTGCCCCTCACTGGCTGCAGCACTCTAGAGAAGTGCCCCAACCTCTCACCAGTGCAGCTTTCAGGGAAGGTGGCTCTGCACCTTGACTGGGCAGCAGAGTAGAGCTGGCCTTGCTGGTAGGGGTGTGGGTGAGCTGGCCCCAAGGACATAAGGGAGGGGGAGCTGGTTCTCCCACTCCTCTGTCATGAGGTGGGTGAGGGGGATGCCTCTCAGTCCTTGCCAGGTGAGGTAGTTGGGAGAGCTGAGCTGACCTGGGATCAAGAGAGAAGATGTCCCTAACCCTCACCAGCTGCAGTAGTCTGGAGGTGCCTTCTGTACCTTTCCTTGTCAACATAGTAGAGCTGGCCTCGTTGGTTGGTTGGTCTGCAGGTGACACAGCCCTGAGGATGAGAATGCAGAAGAGTTGGCTGGGCAACCATTTGCCATGAAGGGGCATGGGTATAGGGGAAGCGGGCCACCACCCTCTAACCCCCAGTGCCTCTAGTAGTTGGGAAAGCTGGCTGCAAGGGCATGAGAGGTAGAGAAATGACCCTGCCTCTGACACATGGTGGCTCTGGGTGGCTTAGCCAGACTAGTGTTGGAGAAAGTAGTGTGGGTAAGGGAAAGCCTGCTTATTGACCAGATTAGATGCTACCCAGGCCCGGATCCAGGACTGTGATTTTTAGCTTCACCCCAAAATATCTATAAACTGTGAATGGTTGGGATTTGTGAAAGGGCCAGTCCTGCTGATACAAAGATGCAGAGTTTCCATGACACAGGGTGACAGGGTGATAACTTGGCGAGGAATCCTGGTGACAATTCAATATTGATGGTGTCATAGAAGCCTGAGGTCTTGAACCAGACCAAAGACTAGTTGTAATGAAGGTTTGCAGGTGAATATGTATGGACAGAGGGATACACTGTAGGACACACTGTGGCACACTACAGCTTCCATGATGAGATGATTTCTATGCTTTGGTTCTTGTTTGTTTGTTTGTGTAGAGTGTTTATTTTTGGTGTGGAGGTTGCAAGGATGAAAGGCAGATATGAAGGGATCAGAGGATGAGTGGGACTGAAGTGAATGATCTGAAACTCAAACAGAATCAATAAAAAGTAAAAAAAAAATACTGACTGAGAGCTTTGAAATCTATTGCAGAAATTGCCCCAATTTTATATAACTTACCTGCTTGATGCTTCTAACAATGAAATGTATTTGAAAATTCCCTTGTTCTTGGTTTGTTTTTTTCGTTTTTTTTTTTTTTTGGTTCTGAAAATATGAAACTTCATACAACAAACAGAGCATGCTGTTTGGGGAGACTTGAACCCTGCATTAATAAAAATGCATAAAGTAGAGAAAGTGTCTAGGATTGTATTATAGGCATGTGTTATTAAATGTGCCACCCCCCACATACACACAGCTATTTAATACACTATGGAGTTCAGGCTGGCCTCAAGCTCATGGTGACCATGTGCCTTAGCTTAGTGATGAAATTTTAGTCATAAGCCACCATTGATTTCTGCTTTTATATTTAATGATATTTTAAATATTAGCTTTACTCTTACATAGTTCTCTTTGCCATATTTCTATCTATGCTAGTATCTTTCTACTCTGAGAAACTTCTACCTGCCACTAAATCTGAACGTGCTCCTCTGTCCTGTTAACAGCACTTGGGCTGGATTTGTAAGCCTCCATTATCAATGTTGTCTATGACAGTGTGTTCGTTCTCTGTGGCTGTTGTAACAAATTGCCAGAATTTTGGTAGTTTAAAGCAACATAGATCCATTATTTTCCAGTCTGAAGGTTAGAAGTGTTACACAGAACTCTCTGAAGTGTAATAAACTGTCAGCAGGACTGGGTTTCTGTCTGGGGCTCTGAGGGTAAACTTCATTTTTTTTTTGTCTCTGCACATAATGCCTGTCTTTATTTATTGATTCATGAGACCCTTTCTTCATCAAAACCAACAAAGGCAAGTTAAGGCCTCACCTTTACTCTCTTATTTTATTTTTATTTATTTATTTAGTTTTCTATTTGATTGTATGTATACACATATATGGATTATTAGTCCTAAATGCACAAGCACTCACATAGAACAAAGCTTCAACATTTTCACGGTTTTTCTTTACCTTTGTTTGATTCAATATAAAATGTCTTGTATTTTGTAGTTACTGTTTTATAAACATATTGAAATTTGCTTGGTTTTGGACAGTCAAACACTGCTTGGCTTTTGGGATGCTTCCATCTCAGTACAAAGCTATAGGAATTGGGTAAATTTCATGCATAGACTTGACTATATCCAGTGTGCTCTCTAACACAGAAAGCAAATTAGAAGGACTCCTTCTCAGTCTCTTCTTCTGAAGTGGATTCTGGTTCTTTTCCTCCCTTCTTTTCATGAAACTAACAAATGTAATAAATACAGCCAGAGAAAAGTTCCAGAAGTCAGAAGACTCCTGAGTGTACCTTTGTCTAAAGTCTTAGTTCTTCACAGGTTACCATTCAAGCAGCTGTCTGCCATTTACACAGAAGGGTTTTTGATCTTACCTGACTTTTATCATTGATTCTTGTCTGCATTTATCCCATCTTAGAGTAGATAGTGGACTCAAATTTTAATATAACTATACTACACATAATATAATTTCATTTTTGACTAAAAGTTTACTGTTTTAGAATATATTTTTATTTCCTGGAGAATTATTTAGATAGTATGCAATAGTCATACATTTTACTACTATAATGTCATTTCTTCTATTTTTACTTTCTCTCTTCAATGTAAAACAAATTTTTTCTCTTGATAAGAGAAAGAAGCCAATGATAAAACAGCCAATATTTTCAATGGCACAAACAGGGACAAACGAGGTCCTAACTTGACCATTTTCCAAGACTTTCTATTAGTCTCTTGGGCTGAGTCATCAGTAGACTAACCTTTTAATGAAGCTCAAAGCCTTATAATCCAACCACATATATACACAGAACAATGATGATCTGAGGATCAAGAATTTATCAGTCAGTACCTGTAGATAACTTATATCCAAAGCACAGCAAGACCCTCAATGCAGTTCAGTGAGATTGTTGAGTGTTTTTTTTAATTAATATCTGATCTCACAAATATGAAGAGACAAGTGCAGGTTACTTGTTCCTGAGGGGGCAGCCCAATAGCAGAATAAAATAATTGAAACACATTTGTTCCAGGCAATCAAATGGCACTGAAGAAATGCCACTTCTCCACACTCCCACAACATTTGAATGGCAAATCTGGGCTTTGAACCCAAGCAGACTGTGAGGAGGAACTCAGAACACCCACCAGGATGATGTTAGACAAAGCTGAAAAAGAAGCCAGGATACTTATAGCCATTGAAAGACATAGAAAGCATGACTGAGACATATTACTTAATGCCAGCTTTGGAAACAAGTTATCTCCCTTCATCCCTCCTGAAACTAAGGAGACAACCTTATCTCTAAGTTAGAGGAATTCAATGGTGGCAGGATTCTCAGCAGTGGGATGAAAATCATGTTCCTGAATCTCACATTGTCAATAGAGAACACTGGATATAAGGAGCAAAAATGATATATGTGTTTCAATGGAGGTCTCATGGGAGAGCACAAGGGACTATGCCTATACCTGCCTAATGATATTGAAATGCTATTGCAAAACATTCTTTCAACAAAGTATGCATCTGACAACCAAGGGCAGTAAAGATGAATCTTTCATAAAGCCTCAGATTTTTATTCAAAATGGATGAAAATTTTAAAATAAAATATAGCCCGTGTACTTTTTGGAAAAGTTGCATTCTTTCATATTATGTATTGACACAAGAACTATGATTTATACTTCAAAGAAATTTACTAGTTGGTTTTAATTTAAGAACATTAACATTTGCCTTTTTCCCTGGGAGAGGAAATAGAGTAGATTTTATGGGTGGACTAGGGTGTGAGTGAAGAGAATCCAGTGGGGATGGGTAGAGGAGTCGGAGTTGAAGGAGGAAACGCAGAGAGAGACAGCAAGAACTCAACGGCATTTTAAGTAATAAGGAAGAATAGTGTAATTGAATCTTCCTCATGAAATCCACAAATAATAAGGGAGACAGAGCCCCAAATGGCTATTTCTTGTCACCAAACAAAACTTCAAGGACCAGGACTGGATGATTGCATCTAGTTGTGTTGTTGGTCAATGGGGTCCCATGGAAATTCCCAAATAACTCACTCTGTTGCTAAGACAATGGGTTTCTCTAAACAAACAAGCCACCATTGCTGAAGATAATACCCACAAAATTAAGTGAACATGAAGAAGTTGATCTGGTGTCTACATAGAACCCCACATTCTAATGTTTTTGGTACGGGAAAGGATTGTGCATGCTACCAAAAGAGAAATGTAATCACAAATGCAGCCACAAAAGCTTTGACTTGCAATCTGTCTTGCACAGAAAATATGCTAGGGCAATGGTAGTACTAAGCTTATATGGTTAACCAACTAATGTCTGATTTGAGTTGAAACCTACTCAATTAAATGGAACTCATACCCAACACTACAAGAGTGACCACAACTAGACACTAGATAGCCCAGAGACCTAGGATAAAACCAAATACTCCTGTTTTAAACAAAAAATAGTGATCAAATGACCCTTACTGGTATTCTGTTATAGTCATAGGTTGGTGCTGTACAGCCATCATTAGAGAGGATTCCTCTTGTAACAGATGGAAACAAATACAGAGACCCACAGCCAGACATCACATACACACACACACACACACACACACACACACACACACATACACACACCACTGAGACAGACAGACAGAGGCAGACAGACAGACAGATGGAGGGAAGGAGGGATAAAGAAGGTCCTTGGAACATGCAGCTCTAAATTACATCAAATTCTTCCCCTCAGAGCTCAGAGAACCATGCAGAAGATGCAGAAAAAGTGTGGGAGCCTGCCAAAGTGGAAGGAGGACACCAGAAGTACAAGGCCCTCTAAATCAACTGAACATAGCTCATATAAACTCAACAATACTGAAGCAGCACCACAGGGTCTATATGGCCATACCTGGTCCTCTGCATATATATAATAACTTTCATTTTAGTACATTCACTAAATGTACAGGACTCTTGAATGTGTGAACAAGTAGGCCCCTGATTCTTGTGCCTTTGCTTGGTGATCTCTTCCTATTGATTGTCTTGTCCAATTTTGATAGGATACTTTTGGTTTTGTCTTATTATACTTAAAACAAATGAATAAATAAATTAAAAATACTCTTTACAAAGCAGGATCCACAAGGAATGAGGAGAAAGGCAATGAGCAGCATTCCTTCAAACCTTCATGACCACTACTTCAGTTTTGGATTTCAGGTTCCAGCATCGTTTGAGTTCCTGCCCTGACTGCCAGTCTAAGATTTAATAAACACTGTTCTCTTTAAAAATAAAAGACTTATATTTTAAACTATTAGTATACAATGTATAGAAAAATAATCTATGCACTATAAAATTATAAAATGGAGTTGGTTAGAATTTTACAGTATTTCAAAACCCAATAAATAAAATTTTTGATTTAATATGGACACAAGTCATAAGAAACTTTGCTTCTAAAAAATAGATAGCACTTGAATAAAAAATTTCATTAGTTATATAGCCTTCATTTGAAAGGCATTGTAAAGTGTCACTATAGTGGCTATCAGAACTAAGAAATATTTAAAAAGTCACAAAAATAAAAACCTACCCCTGTAGAAAATATAGATCCATATTGTCATTTTCACATTGTAGAAGAGTATGAATTGGCATCTCTTATCTAGAAAAGGAGTTCTAAGTTTGTTTAAAAATAAAACAATCGACCAGTTTTTTGATCCAACAATCAGTCACATGGGGACTTGTTCCAGACAAATAAAGGATGTTTCTCAAATAGAGAAACTTCTTCCCTTAATAAACCCAAAAATAATAACAACATAGTTTATTTTTCATAGGATAAATGGGTCAGGAAACAACAGTGGTAGGTCTATAACCACAAGGTACCACTCATCAACAAAAGGAAACAAACTTGTACAAATCACCAATTTATGTTATATGAAGAAATCAAATCCTCAAATTCTGCCCAGTGCATGATTGCATTTGCAAAAATTTCCTGAGATGAAAAAAATATACACTGAGAGCAGATTAGTTGCTACCTGGGGTTAGGTAGTGAGTAGCAGTGGGCAGAGCATGGAGGGGATTTCCATGAAAGAGTTTCTGAAGGTAGGAAATAGACACTTGTATTTTGTTCTTCATTCCAATATATTATAATTTTTTAGATGCCGTGAATAGTACATAGTATCCATGTTATTTGTTACATTTTCTTCTGTATGTACAGTTATCACCATGAGTAAGACATTATACACTAAAAATGACCACAGGCTACATAAAGGCTAAACAATTATCAACAATTTTAATACAAATACAAACAATGGATTCACAGAAAACAAAAGATGGATATTTCTCCTCTGGTGACCTACAGAATTGGAAAAACCCTAAAGCATAATTCAGTTTGAAAACTAAGGCAATTGTTATTCAGTCTTCTGGCTAGATCAAGACTAGAATCTTTTCTTTATCATTTTAAGGGTTTTGTGAAACTTGAAGATGCTGTGTCAATGGGGATTTAAAGGGAGAGCAAGAAGTGGGAGATGGTTCTTTTCATCTCATGCATCAACCTTCCATCGCAGTATGTCCCAGAGAGTATGTCTCCAATGAGGTTGAGGAGAAAGAAGAAAAGAGACAAACACAGAGGAAGAAGATGAACGTGAGCAGAAGACGGAGAAGCATGTGGAAGGGAAGGAGCATTGGGCAAATTATAAACATGAGGAAAAGCAAGAGGTAACAGAGGAGCATGGGAAAAAGGGGGACTTAAGAGAGAAGTGGGAGAAGTTAGAGAAGGGGGAGGAGTAGCAGCAGGAGGAGAATAGAGAGAAATGTGACAAAGGAAAAGATAGAGCCTGATATAGCTATTTCCTGAGAGGCTCTGCCAGAGCCTGACAAATGCAGAGGCAGACCCTCACAGCCAGCCATTGGACTGAGCACGGGGTCCTCAGTGGAGCTGAAGGTGTTTGCAACCTCATAGGAAGAATAACAGTATCAACTAACCAGACAAACCAGAGCTCCCAGGGACTAAACCACCAACCAAAGAATACACATGGAGGGACCCATGGCTTCAGCTGCATATGTAACAGAGGATGGCCTTGTTGGGCATCATTTGGAGAAGAGGCCCTTGGTCTTGTGAAGGCTGAAATGCCAGGGTGGGGAGGCGGAAGTGGGTGGCTGGGTGAACACCCTCATAGAAGCAGGAGGAGGAGGGATGGGATAAGTGGTTTCTGGGTGTGAGGACCACAAAAGAGTATAACAATTGAAATGTAAATAAAGAAAACATCCAATAAAAAAAGAAAGAAAAAAGATGAATGAGGAGAAGGAGGGAGAGACAACAGGCTATTTGGGTCAAGTCCCATAGTTGATTGACACTCGGAAACACAGCTTGTGAATTCAGGAAGAGAATTAGTGAGCAGCAATTGCTGAAAGACTATGTCATAAAACTGACTCATTCAAACCAGAGTTAGTGGAATCAGGCTATAAAATTCCAGTGTCAAATATCAGCTTATTTCTGAAGTCTCATTAATCACAGAGAAAGTCCTTTAGCATCTCCAGAAAGTTTTCCCAGACCCTCTGTTGCAGTGTCCCTGAGAAACCCATCACTGTGACACATGCTCTTGAACATTTTTCCTTACTGATGTTACAGACTGTGTTTGTTATTGTTTAGTTTTCTTGAGATAGCCCCTCAATAAAAATAGCCTATATAACCTATTTTTCCCAGCCTCTAGGATGCTGCATGTACAAGCATGTACTTATAGACTGGGTTTAGGATTCAGAAGTACAACTAACTTGCATATAATTGGAGTGTTCTTTTGACTGAGTCATATTTCTTCAAGTCAACTCCAACTACTGCTTAAGAACATTTAAAGTCTTCCCACATTGGAAAATGTTCACTTTTAAATATGAACACAAGGCTTTTGCTGAGTAAGGAAACATTCACTCTTCAACATTGCATACTTAAATATATGAAAACAAAAATATCTACTAGGTAATCTGCATTTGAAGTAAGGAAGAACTAGATAAAGTCTGAAGTTTGTTAACACATTCCACATTTTGAGACAAAGTTACCCAAAGCCAGACTGAGGGGGGGGAAATCTGTTTATTTTCTCCAAAAGATACAAATTTTCAGGCATTTCTTTCTTTACAAAATAGCTTTAATCATAAAAATATTCACTAATACAGATCAATTTTATAATACCTTTAAGCAGGTTGAGTTATTTCAGGTATAGTAGGTAATGCATCGAATAATAATAGCACTTTTAATTTTTATAGTTTGTTTCTGGTTAGTGACAGTTATTAATTAAAAAATAACAGTGAGTTTTAGGGCATGATTGAGCAAACAGCAAAGCTTGTTTCTCAACCATGAGGACCAGATCCTAACACCCACTTTATAGGGCTCATAGATTATTCCTACAGGGTGTGTACTGAAAGCCATTGTGTCAACCCTGCTGGCAATGGCCTGAAACATTTGACATTATGAGTCAAAATAAACCCATTTCCCTTTCTATTTGATTTTCCTGGATATTTGTCTGAGTAACATCAAGCTAAGGTAGACCCCAAGCTAATCCGACTCCCTTAGTCTTTTCAGTGTCTTCTTGTTTGCTTTATGAATGGTATTCACGTTTTGGTTACATTTAATGACAGAAATAGTGAAAAGGATGTTGTATCAAAATTGTCAGAATCACCAAATGATGTGTTAGGATCCTTATGTGATCTCCCTTCTAGGTAGGTCTCAGGATCTTAGGAACAAATGCCTGAGTCGCGAGATCTGAGTGTAATGATGGTATATATTCTGTGGCTTGTGACATGCTAAACTTGTTAGCAAAGGTCACTTCTGCAGTCGCCATCAGATAGCATTTGGGTGATGAGAAAAGACTCACCCTTCATCCTGTGGAGTCCTGTCCTTGTTTGCTGTGAGTAAAGCAAGGGTATATGTGAAGAGAACTATTGCAATTATTTTTGGCAAGAGACTAAAAAAATAAACATAAAAAAAGGAGTAAAACTGAAAGTAGCTGTATCCTTCCTTGTAGGTTGTGGAAAATTGTGACCAGAAAGACTGAGAAGCCAAGAGCAGTGATGTTAGGGTGAAGAACATAAATAAAACCTACTGCCTGGGTTGTATATTGTTTTATATCCTTGTCCCAAATCTTTCCTCAAGCAGTCCTTGTTTCTGCTTGCCTTTAATGCCCCTTGTTTCATCTTTCCCCAGCACAAATAAAATGGCTTCCTACTTTTTGTCAGTAAATAATAAATAATTCAGTATCTAGACCTTCTGAGGGTATATATTTTTTGAGACAGTGCCTTGCTATGTAGCCCAGGCTAGTCTCAAACTTGTAATCTTTCTTCCCTCCATCTCCTAAGTTCTGAGATGACAGCTCTGTACCACTAAGCACTGCACATTTTAACTGTGGAAAATATTTCATACAGTCTTTCATTTTCACCTTGGTTTATATTTTCTTTTCTCTTTTGGCTGCCTCTGTCCCTAGCTTTAATTGGCAGTGCAACAAGAGCAGAGTTACAGATAGAGCACTAGTAGAATATTTTAGCACCTGCCACTTCCCGACCCCAATCCCACTGAAGATTCACATAATACATCCTATATCTGCACAGTGTCTGGGAGTGGCTGACAGATAGTAATGCACTAGAAGTGGGGGAAGATTGATGTGTATAGACTTAATGGTAGGAAGATCTATGTATTTGCCATTTTAAATGCAATTATATTGCAGACAGGGCGCTTGAAATATTTACATAGAGCTTACTTTAGAGCGATGAAATATTTACATAGCAGGACCTCTTACTCATTTCAAATAGCTGCATCAAGCATGTTCTGGAGGAACTTTTGGCATTAGAGTTCCTTATTATTTTCTTCTTTTAGAGGCAAGTGTCAAAGGCAGTCATTGAAAATTGCAGTAAGAGCACTCACTTCTCTAAGCAGGATGGCTCAAGACACGGGGAATGACTCTTCACAGGTAAGATTTGGGGACAATAATAGATACCAAGATCCAAGAAGTTGTTGATGTAAAAATCACAGCTCTCGTTTCAAAGAAAATAAGAGATAGCTGATTTTGGAGTCAAACATGAGTGACTATAGTCTAGGATCACAGATTCACGTTACACTAAATTCTATGTTCCAACATAGCAAGAGTTTGATGAGGTTTTGCAGTAACAGAGCAAAGGAAGTCATGTCAGGCACTTCTAACATGTTTAGGTGGAGACATTAGGTATATGAATCAATGTGAAGAGAGAAAATCTCTGCTACAGGCCTCATACATTATCTGATATGATTCTTAGCTTCTCCTTGGTGAGAGCTAGGTATCTTCTGCATATTCCAATGGATTTACATAATATTGACAAAGATATTATCTCACACACAGCCCAAAGCGCAATAATTGGCTACTCAGGGGGGCTGAAAATAGCACAAGATATTTTGGCTTTGTACTTGCAACACTGCAAATTCCCTATAGTCTTTGGGCTTGTAATCCCTTAATCAGCCTTGTAGAAGGATCAGTAGAAAGTCGAGTTTTTTTAAGGACTTTAGTTCACAAACTCTAGATAAAATCATGTGTACATTAATGATAACATAGAAAGTGAATTGATAAAAGGCATTCTTGAAGTCAATTTTGAATGTTATCTGTTTCTTTGTTGTTTGTTTTGTTCATTGTTTGACTGGAGTGGGGGCAGTTCCCTATTCCTGCACAATGCTCACTTATTCACTGTTATCAAGACAAGCAGTGCTGATAGCATCAGTGACCTGGAAACATCCAATCAGTCATGGACACATGTGCACACAAGTAAGACTGAATGAAATCAGTAGGTTGTATATACATGTGTGAATATGCATGTAACATTAAAAATGTTTAAGGATTTCATGAGTGTGGGAGGGAGGAAGAAGATAGGGAAGGAGTTGGAGGAGGTAGGTATGACAGGACATGATGTAGCTTCAGTGTTTATGTTTGAAGTTCACAAACTCATAACATTTCTTAAAAGACAAAAATAGCTAGACAGAACTCTAGTATACACCTCTTGTGATCCTGAATACCTGAGTTCTATGGGTTTATCTTATGTTTGTTTGTTTTGTTTTGTTTTTGAGAATGGTTTATATTAAAATTCTATTAAGACTGGTAAAAATTTTTGCAAGGGGACCATATAATATATCTATACATTAAAGTGGAGAGGAAGGGAAACTTGCTCATTTAATAATTTATTTTATGTGTTCTTTCATACAATATATTTAGATCATATTCATTTTCCTCTCACAGGTTCTCCCAGATCTTCCCTATTCGACTTCATATTCTTTCTCTTACTCAACAAAAAGAAAACTCAAACCAAAATAAGCAAACAAAATATAACATACCCACATACAAACATTAAGTCCAATTTATATTGGCCAACTACTCCTAAACATGAGGCCTTAGCTAGTGTGGTTGATAGAGTAACTATCAATCTATCGGGGAAAACGAATTTTCACTCTCCCAATATATATCAATTGTGAATAGTTTCTTGATTCAATATGGGACTTTAAACCAACTTGTTTTGCTCTGTGTTAGATTTTGTCTGACATGAATGGGTGTGTACCGGTCTTGTGCATGATGCCACAGTCGCCATGGTTTATATGTACTTCATCCCTGTTTCTGTCTGGAAAAATATTGTTTCCATGGAATTATCTACCCCTTGTGGGTCGTACAATCCTTTTCCTTTCTCTTCACCATAGATGCCTAAGCCTAGAGGGCAGGGGGAGGGCGGGGGGCTGGTATTGTTAAGGAAGCCAGGAACCTGAGATGAAATAAGTCATGAAGCCTTTTACTACTGGTAAAGGAATTCAGCAATAAAGTGATTTCTAATGATTTATGGCTACACCAATAGATCACTGAATTACTCTACCCTCATAAGAGAAGATTCTTATTGCAATAGATAGAGATTAACACAGGTAATTTGTGACTGTACAAAATCCTAAACTTTTAATTTTTGTGCACTCTGTGCATGCACATGGTCAGCATACAGGGGCTTGTTCACTTTCTCCATCATGTGAATTCGAGGAATGAAACTCAAGTCAAACTCAAGTTTGCTTGGTGACAAACACTTTTACCCACTGTGCCAGCTAAGTAGCCTCCTGTAACATTAACTCATATCCACACATATAAAATAGACTTTCTTCAATTAGGTCACCATGGCACATCACGCACAGATTCCTATTGAAAAACAGAAGTAATAACCTTGTGCTGGGTTTGTAGTTTCTGTCTATAATCTTGGAACCGAAGAGACTGAGGCAGAAATATCAAACATTCATGGTCAACCTTGACTAGTGAGTTTGAGGCTAGTCTGGATTTCAGAATATCCTATTTAAAAACAATCATTAAGGCATAGCAGCAACTCTGTGCTCATATGTTGTTAAATGGGTGATTTCTCCCTATGCCTTGCATCCCCTTTGCCCCACAAACACCAATGATAAGGAGAGTTATTAACCAGTTTTCACTTGGACAATCTAAGGATTATAAAGAGATCTGGTACCTTGTTCACAGTCACATAAGGGAGCTATGAAGTCATGATTTAAACCCAGGTTCAAGTACAAAACATCTGTGGGCCACATCTCTGGTTTTGGTCCTCATAAAATCCACCTTTATTGTGTTCACATTTGCAGCGAATAGTTTTTAATGGAGCTAATTAGTGGTTTAAATGTTCTAGTATTTCTCTGTAATTTCTAACATTTTCCTAATTTCAAATTTTCTTTAGAAAAAAAAAGAATCAGCAAAAGAAAAGAGATCTATCCCTTTATCTCGAGTTTTATCTTGAATAAAGGACTGAATTTCTAGATCAAATTTAAGCACTGTACAGTTTCAATGACAAAATCTATATTCCCCTCACTCACCCAGTCTAAAATCTTTGTTCTTACATACCAAGCTTTCAAAGATGTATTTTTCATACAGCATACATGGTAGACCTCTACCAAATATGGGAATGAAGTCAGTCTCAGTGACTAAAATTCTAGTGACCTTTTTGCTCTTAGCTTCAGGGAAATTATTTAATGAAGTCAAAGAATACATTTTCTCTAACTGAGCACATGTTAGGTGTTTATCTGTTTATCATTGATTTGATTATCTCACAATAGGGCATGGTCTAGGTTCTACCAGATGCAAGGAAAAGAAGTTCAGGGCAAAACCTTGTATCCATTGAACCGCCTGTTACTACAACAACAATATTCCAGCTAGGTTCCCACTGTAAGGCCACATTTGGTTGTAAGATTGTGAGAAGGAAAAGATATACGTAAAGGAGATATCTGAAGTGGCACTTGGAAGAAAGCAGTCATGCTTGATCTGTTTACCTAGTAGCATCAAAACACTATACTGGGTAGTTCAAATGATAGGGGTTCCTTTTCCTCCAGTCCACAGTTGCAGTGTCGGTATGGCCTGTGCTGTAATGAGATCATCTTAGCAGTGCAGCCTGAATTGAATGCTCATGTGGCTCTTCCTTTCTCTTTGTCACAAAAAAGGTGTTCTTTCTTCTTACAGTAGGAAGGACAGGGATCCCATTATTCCCACTCAGTTCTTACTTACTCATTATATACCAGTGTACCCCTAAAAGTTCCACCTCCAAGAGTCATGCCATTGTCTGTTAGAGCTTCAGCATATGAATTTTTGGGTAACAGGTGAATTTAATGCACAACAATGGTTATTACTTCAACCATAGAACATTTTTATACATTTTTGTATGAAAGAAAAGAACAATAATGGTATGGTCATGAAGCAAGTGTGGTATGCAAATCCTATATACAGAGTTGTTAATATGAAGTAGGGCCATATTTCATTCCTGAATTAAGATGTTAGGTATAGGTTATTGGATATTTTGGTGGCTGTTGATATTGTTATTTGGTTCGTTTGGAGATGCAATATCATAACAATCAAAGAATAAAATGTCATTTATAAAACCAAATAGGCAGTAACAATTTATTCTTCAGGACAGCAAATCATGTTTCTTTAAAGAGATTTGGGACAGGGTTATATGTTAGAGGGAGCCAGTCTAGTTTTGTAAGCAGAAAACTAACTACAGATTACTGCAAAGGAACTGAGACACAGAGCCATATTTTGAGGACATGCATAGTAAGAGTGCAGCAAAACAGAGTAGCTAATGGTGTTCTTAAAAAACAGTGTTCCTGGTATGTCTGTCTTCTGATCTTAGGTTCTCACTGTAGCTGTGATACCCTAACTTTTATTATTATATCACAAGTATTTAGGAAAAAGAACATAAAGTGGAACTTTTGGAAGTAAAGGAAGTTTCAATGTCTCCCTTCTCCATTCTCACTGACTAGAACCTAGTTGTGATGCTAAGTATCCAAAACAAATACAATTTCTAGTGTTGAAGTGATAGTCCTAGTGAATAATAAGGAAGAAAGAAGAGAGAGAGAGAGAGAGAGAGAGAGAGAGAGAGAGAGAGAGAGAGAGAGAGAAAGAGAGAGAGAGAGAGAGAAACAGACAGTAATCTCTGGCATAATCCATACTATCCCAGTCACCGAGTAGACTACCTGCCCCCTTGCCATCCCAAATTGGAGAAGTCTAGCAATTTTTCTCAAAGATTTCAAGGATAACAGGCATCTAGACTGTCCTTACCAGGACAGGGGCATTACATAAACAGCAGGGTTTGAGTCTTATAAGCTGAATGGTGACAGGAAATTGATGAGACCAATTTTATCCTCATTAAGTTTTTACTGATGATGGTCACAACTGCCCATAACTGTTTCTGCAGGCCAAATGGAATCACTGCAAATGAGCCTATAATAAATATTATAATAGTAATTTGGAGTCCTTGTAATCATAGCTTCCTCCCCTATGGGGACAGATGGCCTAAAATAGTGTGTGGTTTTAGAGATGCCCCAACTTTATTCTAGCCAAGGGGTTTTTCTGTACTCTCACCCCTAAAATTAGGCTTAATGAGAACCCTACATTTACTTGAAAGTTGCAAATGATACTTCATATGAAGGCCTTGGCCTTGCCACTTTTCAATGTGAACCTCTGCTTCAGAACTAATGAGGCAGGGTTCAGGGCCAAAACTCACCATGCCCCTCAAATAAGCTAACAGGGAGAGTAGATGGCTTAGATAACTACTTGCAACCATTTGTACTTTCTCTTCATAGTTTCTGCTTTGGGGTCACCAAACAAATCATCTGGGAACAGTGAGGTGCTGGAGTCTCTTGAGCTTCTTCAAAATTTCAGTATGAGCTCCAATAAGTGAGTTACCTGAGAGGCTTCATCTGAGAAGATTCTGAAGCACAAAGGAGATTTACGCATAATTTTCAGTTTTTCTATTTCTCATGCAGTCATTCATGATCAGGCTTGTTCTATGCATTCTGCCTTCCAAACCACTGTTTTCACATACCGTTATCCGGATCGTCACTAAAAAACGACCTCATTCCTGAGCCCTTGCTTAAGCTTGTAATTACCATGAGAAGACCTTTGCCTAGATGACAGCCATCAAACTGTCAGCTAACACAAATCTCTCTTATGACTGTCCACTCCTTGTTTTAATTTTCATCTTTTTTAGAATCTACTGTAACTCAGGCTGCCTTCAAACTCACTATGTAACTGCAACGGAACCTGACCCTCATCCTCCTGCCTCGGTGTCTCAGGTGCCAAGATTACAATGTGTGCCACGATGCCGGCCTTTGCTTTTCCTTCTGGTTGAGTTAGATTTGACACTGTATTAATGCCTTTCTGACACTCACATGTCTCTTAGCACAAACTTCAGAAAATGGAATATTTGTAATTGTGTTACAGCTACTTTGAGTAAAGGTTAGAAATACAGCCTGGTTTTTCAAATACTGTTTAAAGTACCTGAGTTTCAGTGACATTACAGAAATGAGAAAAAAAATCCTGAGGATAATGGCAATTATTCCTTCATTCATCAGAACGCTTTAATCCATGGGTCCTGCACGGGTCAGTACCAAGTCCTCTGCATATATGTTATGTCTGTTAGTTTAGTGTTCTATGGTACTCCTAACAGGTCTGAGTCTATCTCTGACTTTTTGGGCCTACTCTTGGGACTCTTTTCCAACTGTTCAGTTGGCCTCTCCAACCTCTATATATGGGCTTTTGCTGTGCCCCAGGGTATCTTCTTTTGTCAAATTAGGCTTAAAGGTTTCTTGGAGGCCTGCACTTTTCTGAAGAGGAAACAGAGGAGTAGAGATGGGGGTGCAAGATGTGGAGGGAAGGGAAATCGTGTTGCAAATGTATTGTATGAGAAAAGAATCTACATAAAAATTAGTATTTAGTAATCATTAAAAATATTAAAGCTAAAAAAAAATATTAAAGCTAGAATGTGCTATCAGCCACTCCAGGTACTTCTTGACCTTCTAATCTTTTGGACCTTCTACCAAGGAGAGAACACATTAAAATAGCAAAAAAAAAAAAATTGTATAAACCTCTTGTTCTCTCATGAGTATTTATGTTAAATTTACATTACAAAGCTTTTGAATTATCAAAATGTTATGATATATTTTATGGAGAACATTATGCTAAGTGATACTAGAAATGTAAATCAGAATTCTACACTACAAACATATATGAACAAAAATAATGGAAAGAGGTAGGCAGAACTTGTTACTAGAATATATTCTATCCAATGAATCACAGAGAGAGCAAAGAACAGGAGACACAAGAAATGTACTTGAAGGGAGATCAGACTTGAAGAAATAAAGCAGGAGGATGAATTGGAAAAGAGAATAAGAAAACATGTTAATAAGATAACACGTGTTCACTTGTAAAATCAACAGAGGTATTTGTTTTAGGAGACACTAGTTTAGAAGGAGAATCAAAGCCTTGATTGGAACCATAAAGCCATCAATTACTGAGGACCTTGATGATAAGGCTGATCATGACTAAATTTAATTGAAACACTGATCACTCATGTGAAAAATTATCTTAGTCATGTGTGAAAAACAAGCTGGAATCTTTCAAGACAGACCACATAAGGCTCAACACACATCTAATGATTATGAAATCAATATCCCAGACCTCTTCTTTACCACTCAGAATGTTGACATGAGCCTGCTTTCCAGGTCTCTCAGTCACTGTCTGACCTCAGTGGTTAGAGTGATCGCTCTAGCTCTAAGAAAGATCACTTTCTGCCCATCTCTGTATGTTTCTCCTGTCCTTCCACAGTGTCCTAGTTGCTGCTGAGGCAAAAATCAACAAGGAACCTGCTTTGCCCATGTTCACCCATAGGTCTAGGACAGGGATGTGTCTAAGGGGGCAAACTTTGTTCAATACATGACTATTGAGTCATCAAATAAACTACTTTCCATTATGCCCATGGCTAGAGCATTCTTCAATGCAATAATCTTTACTACCTAAAAATATTAAATTTTACTTTAAGCTACATTATTCCAGACTATGAAGGAGGAAAATCACCAAACAGAAGCTAAATTTGAAAACATGATGAGAAACTGTCTCAATAGAAAACAAACAAACAAACACAAAAATACTTTAGCTTATTCCTATAATAAATGCCTGTAACCCAGAATCTAACAAATTAAAAAATATTTGTAAATTCTGGTAGATATATTTATATATGCCATACCTAAAAACATTAAAAATTAATAACTAGTTAAGAGCCAGGTATATGTTGTAGTCAAGTTTATATCCCATAATAATATCTTATTATGGGATATAAATACTGTTCTGCTCAGAAACACATTAATTGAAAAGTTTTGTCTAAAGCATTGTGCTCTGGTATACCCACAGTTTTTTTTTAATAAAATATTTTTACTGATTTTTGGAAATTTCACATCGTGCATGCTGATCACATTTTCTAGCTCTTTCCCCTGACCTACGTGACATTGCACCAATAAAGAAGAAAGAGAAGTGGTAGAGGAGGATGATGATGAAGAGGAGGGCAAGGAGGAGGAGGAGGAGGGCAAGGAGGATGAGGAGGATGAGGAAGAGGACGAGGATGATGAGGAGGAGGATGAGGAGGAGGAGGAGGAGGAGGAGGACGAGGAGGAGGAGGAGGACAAGGACAAGGAGGCCGAGGAGGAGGACAAGGAGGATGAGGAGGAGAAGGAGGATGAGGAGTTGGAGGAAGGAAGAAGGAGGACGAGGACGAGGAGGACAAAGAGGAGGAGGAATTAGACGAAAAGAAGTTAAGTTTGTATTGTCCACATCAGTGTCACCACAGAGGGCTGTGTCTGGTTCACTTGCCCTGCTGTAACCTATGGCTATGTTAATGTTTGTGGCCTGTGTTTCTACAGATGGCCATGCAGATCGCTTGAGGTCCATGGTCTATGCAACTATGTGAAGCTATGTTGATGTTCTCGGCCTGTGCTACCAGTGAGGGCTGTGATGCTGTCAATGACCTGAGCTGAGGCAGAAGGCCTCTGTTGTGTTGGTACCTGGAATGTGGATATTTTGTGTACAGTTTTCTCCATCTATTCTCACTATTTTTTGAAGTTTTTACAAGTGAGTCCTTATTGAAATTTCTTAAAAACATAAATACCAGGTATATTAAAACAAACTATTGCTCAGGATGATGGTTTTCCTTTTGAAATATCTTTGTGTATGTGCAGAGAGCAGAGTTTCAGCTCTATCTAAAAGTGATGCACTTTCAGTTTTCTTGTGTATTAGTTCATGACTAGAAGCTTCTAGCTGTGCTAGAGGAATGGATGCTCAACTTGGTGAAGCTATGGCAGATAATCAGTTTGTATAGAACAGGAGTCATCATGGTTGGAGTGTCTGACTTTCTTCTGCTTCCATTCAAAAAAATACTTACTTGTAATCTGCCTCCTTATTCCTCAGGTCATGAATGGATTTCCTCACGCTTCTGTAGCATCTGGACTCAAGGAAGTAATAGTAGAGCTATTTTCATCAGAACCAGAGCATCATAAGTAAAATTCACCTCTATTTCTCTATGATTTTTTATAAACAATATAGTTTGTTGCCTATGTCAGGCTGGACACACAGTCTTTACAGTTCTCTGTCCTATAATTGAGATCTGCTGGTAACTCTGCACCTCCCCAGTGAACTACCACTGTGCTTCTGCTTCAGTGAGGTCGACAGTCAACATTTCACAGGGACTGATTCCCTTTCTGGATCTGGTTTGTTTTCACTGACTTCAGTGTCTTCATGCTCACTCATATTGTCATGGAACACCCAGGGCTAGAGGACAGCACAATGCACGTTACATGTGAACACATCCGTGTTCATTAGAGATTAACATGGTTACATGTTCATCTCTTTATCTAAGGACACTTAGTCTATTTCCATAGGTTGGTAACTAAATGATCTGTAGAGAACATGGAGGACAGCTGTCATTTCAGTTCACAGATTTCAATTTCCTTGGGTATATAACTGGAGCTGGGATTGCTGAGTCACAGAGTTCTTGCATTGTTAATTTTAAAGGAAATTCCATCTTGTGCTCCAGAGTGGATGCAATCATTCCTGTCTTTGCACTTTGCCAGTGCTGGCCACCTCCTGTCATTTCCATTCTGTCCTCATGACCACGAGTAACATCTCCCTGTGGCTTTGCCATTCCCGACAGATTACTAAAATTGGCCATATTTTTGTGGTTTCATTTGCTTTAAATGTTTTTTGGCCACTTTATCCATTTTTAGTCACATGTTTTAGTATTGGATTTTACAAATTCCTCACATAATTTGAGTGTGTGGCTGAGTGTTTTCTCCCACTGTGTTAGTTGTCTTCCACAGTTTCTTTCCACCATTCTGCAGGAAGTTTCCGTAAAATATGATGCTAACCAGAATTGGTTGTTATTGTTGCCTGTGCTTTGCTGAAACATGTTAAAAAGAATGTTACCATGACAATACTCAGGGTCTTTTTTCATTTTTGTTTTTAGATTTTATTTTTAAATACATAATTTCTTCTGAGTCAGTTTTAGAAACAATGTTCATCACAAGGACTCACTTTCCTTCCCTGCATTGGGAGTCTCCATCTTCAACAGCAATCCTCACTGAGGTACTTGTTCTATATCTGTAGTGTGTACTCTTAGCTCTTGTCAAAGATCCATTAACTATGCATCAATTGGATAGACTAAAGTTACCTAGGAAGAGGAAACATCAATGGGGAATCAGATGAGATAGGCCTGTAGCATTTTCTTACTTGCTATTTGATGTAGGAGGGCCCAGTGAAGTGATATGATCCTGAAACAGATGATGATGGGCTGTGTAAGGAAAATAGACAGAAAATCAAGGCAATTTAGCCTGTCAAGAGCATTCTTCCACAGACTCTACTTCAGCCTTTCAGTGCCTGCTACGAGATCCCGAGTCATTGTCCTGCTTTACCTTTTTGATGAGTGGTGACCTTGGTAATATAAATCAAATTAACAATTTCATCCCTAAGTTGCTTTTGGTCACACCATTTATCATAGCAACAGAAACAAAAGCAGAATGCTTGAGATTCTGTCTCAGCTCTCCAGAGTGATGAATTATCTTTATGTTTTAATGTCAGTGGCATGTTGCTTTGGTTTCTTTGGCCTTATAATAAGGTTTAGAAGATTGAAATGCTGAGACCCCTGTGCTATTTCAAATAGAAGTCTATTTTCATTTTTTCAATATACAGACATCCCGTTAGACCAGCACCATTTATTGAAGATGCTTTCTTATTTCCATTGTATATTTTTAGGTTCTTTGTCAATGATCAAGGGTCCATAAGTGCCCAAGTGAGGATGCCACAGTCCCAATAGGGAGGGAGAAGAAAGCAATCACAACTGGGGATGGAGGGAGGGACTTAGCAGGGAAACAGGGGACAGGGAAGTGGAGGGGGGCAGGAGGGGAGAGGGGAACCTGATCTGATATTGAGTGAGGGAAAAGGACTGAAGCCCTGAGGGCCAATAGAGAGAACTGAAACAGGCAACCTTAAGAGATAGGAGGTTGGAGGAACCCTCCAGAATGCATCAGAGACCTGGGAGGTGGGAGATTCACACTTTCAGCTTTTTAATACTGAGTAGGATTACAGCTGTGAGCTGGTCAACTTGAACTTTCCTTATATTGATGTATGCTCTTCTGAATGTAGTTCTCTGATAAACTTATTTTTAATTTTAATTTAAGCTTTATTATAAAAATGTTTCAGGTGTGATTTACAATGAATTGATTTAGAAGCTTATCACTTACTTTCATATACTTACTGAGAATATAATGCTACCAGCCTTTAAATATTAACTGTGTATTATATGGTTAACTGGTATGCATGCTTCAAGTTTCTCTCCATTTAGTTTCCTATTAGCTACTGGTTTGCTGTATATTGATTTTACTATGTTTAGGTATGGGCCTTAAATTCCTGTTCTTTCCATGACCTTTAACATGAAAGGATGCAAAATTTTGTCAAATGAATTTCAGCATCTAATAAAATTACCATGTGTTTTTTTTTGTTTTGTTTTGTTTTGCAGGGTTGTTTATATAGTGGATTACATTGATGGATTTCTGTATATTGAACCACCCCTGCATCCCTGGGATGAAACCTACTTGATCGTCATGAATGATCGTTTTCAATGAGTTCTCGGAATCAGTTGGCAAGAATTTCATTGAGTACTTTTGCATCGATGTTTTTACAGAAAATTGGTCTAAAGTTCTCTTTCTTTGTTGGGTCTTTCGGTGGGTTTGGTATCAGTGAAATTTTGGCTTCATAGAATGAGTTGGGTAGTGTTCCTTCTGTTTCTATTTTGGGAAATAGTTTGAAGAGTATTGGTGTTAGGTCTTTGAAGGGCTGATAGAATTCTGCATTAAAACCATCTGGTCCTGTGTTTTTGTCTTGTTTTGGGTTTTTTGTTTTGTTTTGTTTTGTTTTGTTTTGTTTTGTTTTGTTTTGTTTTGTTTTGGTTTGGTTTTGGTTTTGGTTGGGAGACTGTCAATGACCACTTCAATTTCTTTAGGGGTTAAGGGACCATTTAGATGGTCTATCTGATCCTGATTAAACTTTGGTATTTTGTATCTGTCTAGGAAATTGTTCATTTCCTTGAGATTTTCTAGTTGTTTTGAGTATAGTCTTTTGTAGTAGGATGTGATTTTTTTTTTAATTTCCTCAGTTTCTGTTGTTATTTCTCCCTTTTCATTTCTGAGTTTGTTAATTTGGATACTATCTCTGTGCTCTCTGGTTAGTCTGGCTGAAGGTTTACCTATCTTGTTGATTTTCTCAAAGAACCAGCTCTTGTCTTTGTTGAGTCTTTGTATAGTTCATTTTGTTTCTACTTCGTTGATTCCAGCCCTGAGTTTGATGATTTCCTGCCTTCTACTCCTCTTGGGTGTATTAGCTTCTTCTGTTCTAAAGCTTTCAGGTGTGTTGTTAAGCTGCTCATGTATGTTCTCTCCAGCTTCTTTTTGGAGAAACTCAGAGGTATGAGTTTTCCTTTTAGCACTGCTTTCATTGTGTCTCATAAATGTGGGTATGTTGTGCTTTCATTTTCATTAAATTCTAAAAAGGTTTTAATTTCTTTCCTTATTTCTTCCTTTAGCGAGGCACCATTGAGTAGAGCATTTTTCAGCTTCTATGTGTATGTAGGCTGTTGTTTATTCTGCTATTGAAGATCACCCTTACTCCATAGTGATCTGATAGGAGGCATGGGATTAATTAGATCTTCTTATATCTGTGGAGGTCTGTTTTGTAAACAAATATATGGTCAATTGGAGAAGGCACCATGAGGTGCTGAGAAGAAGGTATATCCTTTTGATTTAGGATGAAATGTTCTATAGAACATATTAAATCCATTATATGTTCTATAGAACATATTAAATCCATTAATATGTTCTATAGAACATATTAAATCCATTTGGTCCAAAACTTCTGTTAGTTTCACTGTGTATTTAGTTTGTGTTTCCTTGATCTGTCCATTGAGAACAGTAGGGTGTTGATGTCACCCACAATTATTGTGTGATATGTGCTTTAAGCTTCAGTAAAGCTTCTTTTATGAATAAGGATGCCCTTGTATTTGGAGCATAGATGTTCAGAATTGAGAGTTCTTCTTGGTAGATTTTTCCTTTGATGAGTATAAAGTGTCCTTCTGTGTCTTTTTAATGACTTTTGCTTGAAAGTCTATTTTATAGTCATCAAATATTTTATTTGATATTATAATGGCTACTCCAGCTTGTTTCCTGGGACCATTTGCTTGGAAAACTGTTTTCTAGCCTTTTACTCAGAGGTAATGTTTGTCTTTGTCACTGAGATGCATTTCCTGTTTTGCAGCAAAATGTTGGGCCCTGTAGGTATCCAGTTTGTTAGTCTTCATCTTTTTGGGGGGAATTGAGTACATTGATGTTGAGATATTAAGGAATAGTGATTGCTGCTTCCTGCTATTTTTGGTGGCCATCTTGCGAAAAGCAATATACAGATCCATTGCATTCCTCATCAAAATCCCAACTCAATTCTTTATATAGTTAGAAAGAGCAATTCTCGAATTCATCTGCAATAACAAAAGACCCAGGATAGCTAAAATTATTCTCAACAGTAAAATAACTTCTCGAGGAATCAATATCCCAGACCTCAAGCTATACTACAGAGTAATAGTGTTAAAAACTGCATGATATTGATACAGTGACAGGCAGGTAGATCAATGGAATAAAATTAAAGACCCAGAAATGAACCCACACACCTATGGTCACTTGATCTTTGAAAAGGAGCTACAACCATCCAGTGGAAAAAAGATAGCCTTTTCAACAAATGGTGCTGGTTTAACTGGAAGTCAGCATGCAGAAGAATACAAATCCATCCATTCTTATTTCCTTGTATTAAGCTCAAGTCCAAGTGGATCAAAGACCTCCACATTAAACCAATTACACTGAAACTAAAGGAAAAAACTGGAAAAGAACCTTGAGCACATGGGCACAGGGGAAATTTTCCAGAGCAGAACATCAATAGCTTATGCTCTAAGATCAAGAATTGGCAAATGGGACCTCATAAAATTACAAAGTTTTTGTAAGGCAAAGGACCCTGTCAATGTGATAAAAAAAAAGCAACCAACAAATTGGAAAAAGACTTTTACCAACCTTACATCCAATAGAGGGCTAATATCCAATATATACAAAGAACTCAAGAAGTTAGTGTCTAGAGAACCAAATAACCCTATTAAAAAATGAGGTCCAAAGCTAAACAACAAATTTTCACCTGAGGAATAAGGAATGGCTGAGAAACACCTAAAGAAATGTTCAACATCCTTAGTCATCAAAGAAATGCAAATCTAAACATCCCTGAGATTTCACCTCATACCAGTCAGAATGACTAAGATTAAAAACTCAGTAGAGAGCAGGTGCTGGCTAGGATGTGGAAAGAAAGTAATACTCCTCCACTGCTGGTGGGATTGCAAGATGGTACAACCACCTTTGGAAATCAGTCTGGCAGTTCCTCAGAAAACTCAGCATGATACTACTGTAGGACTAAATTATACCACTCATGGGCATATACCCAGATGATTCCCCAGCATGTAATAAAGACACATGCTCCACTATGTTCATAGCATCCCTATTTATAATAGCCAGAAGCTGGAAAAAATCTAGATGTCCCTCAACGGAGGAATGGATACAGAAAATACGATACACTTACACTATGGAATACTACTCAGCTATTGAAAACACTGAACTCATGAAACTCTTAGGCAAATGGGTGGAACTGGAAAATATTATCCTAGGTGAGGTAACCCAATCACAAAAGAACACACATGGTATGCACTCACTGATAATTGGATATTATCCCAGAAGCTTGGAATACCCAAGACACAATTCACATATCAATGATGCCCCAGAAGAAGGAAGGAGAAGCCCCTGGTCCTGGAAAGTCTCAATGCAGCAATATACCAGCAGGGGAATACCAGGACAGGAAAGCAGGAGGGGGTTGATTGGGGAACAGGAAGAGTGAAGAGGGCTTATGGGATCTTCGAGGAGGGGGAATCCAAGAAAGGAGAAATCATTTGAAATGTAAATTAAAAAATATATCTAATAAAAATACATTTAAAAAAGCTCCTGCACATGCTGAACCACCTTTCTTTTATTGATTTATTTATTCGATTAATGCCTTATAAGGCATTTATTTTATTTTATTTACTATATTCTTCATTTACATTTCATTGATTTCCCCTTTACTGGTTCCCCCTCTCCATGAGTCCCATAAGCCCTCTTCCCTCTGCCTGTTTCCCAACCCCCTCCAACTTCTCTGTCCTGGTAATCCCTAAGTTACTGCATCATGACTTTCCAGGACCAGTGAGGGCCCTCTCCTTCCTTATTCTTGGGAATCATTTGATATGTGAATTGTGTCTTGGGTACAAAATGGCAACCAACAAATTGGGAAAAGATCTTCAGCAACCCTACATCCAACAGAGGGCTTATATCTAATATATACCAAGAAGTCAAGAAGTTAGACTCCAGAGAACCAAATAACCCTATTAAAAATGGTGTACAGAGCTAAACAAAGAATTTTCACCTGAAGAACTTTGAATGGCTGAGAAGCACCCTAAGAAATGTTCAACATCCTTAGTCATTAGGGAAATGCAAATTAAAACAACTCTGAGATTTCACCTCACATTAGTCAGAATGGCTAAGATTAAAAGCTCAGGAGACAGCAGGTGTTGGCGAGGATGTGGAGAAAGAGGAACACTTTTCCACTGCTGGTGGGATTGCAAGCTGGTACAACCACTCTGGAAATCAGCCTGGCGGTTCCTCAGAAAACTGGGCATGACACTTCCGGAGGACCCTGTTATAACATTCCTGGGCATATACCCAGAGGATTCCCCGGCATGCAATAAGGACACATGCTCCACTATGTTCATAGCAGCCTTATTTATAATAGCCAGAAGCTGGAAAGAACCCAGATGTCCCTCAATGGAGGAATGGATACAGAAAATATGGTATATTTACACAATGCAATACTATCCAGCAATTAAAAACAATGAATTCATGAAATTCTTAGGTAAATGGTTGGAGCTGGAAAATATCATCCTAAGTGAGTTAATCCAATCACAAAAGAACACACATGGTATGCACTCACTGGTAAGTGGATATTATCCCAGAAGCTCTGAACCACCTTTCATCCAAAGAAAATTCATGACAGATGTTCTGTACACTTTTCTCAATACATCATGATACTTTGCATGTTAGCATCTTATTGAGAGCTTGTGCAGCTATACTTTTCAAGGATATTGCCCTAAAATGGTGTTTTTGTTACTGGCCTTAATATTGGGATAATGCCACCCTCATAAGAGAGGTTTAGTGGTATTTCCTGCTATTGAACAAATGTGCCAAGAAGACTTGTCATTAATTCTTTATATATTTAAAGGAGTTCATCCAGAAAATCATTTGTATAATCCTGTGGTTTTCTCTACTGAAAGGAAAGTAATTAACAACTCAATAACCTTCATCATTATTGGTTTGTTGGGATAGTTTATTTATATTTGATTTAATAGGCTGTACATTCTAGGAAATCGCCTATTTTTCTATTTCTCACAAATTATTCAATTTGTTGACATGAAATTATTCATGGAAGTCTCACAGTATTCTTTAGATCTGTCATATCAAGTGTAATATCTTATTTTATAAGTTTGTTTATTGAATATTTCATTCTTTTGGGGGTGGGTTAGTTTTAGATAACCTGTGATTTGCTTAATTACCTCTTCACAATTGTCACATTATCTTTCCCGTTTTGTTTCTGGTTTGTATTTCACTGATTTCTGTTCTAGATTATATACATTCCACTATGTTTTTTTTTTCACTGCTATGTTTTAAACTAGTTTTCTCTCTCTCTTTTTTTCTACTTCTCTGTGGTCTGAAATTAGGTTATTTAGTTTGCAATTTTAATTTTTGTTCTAATATACATATTTATTGGTCTGAATTTGATTCTTAGATTCAGATTTTCTAGAAGCTTGTTGTGTTATTGTATATTTGTTCCAAGTTCTTTTCAAATATGCTTTTTATTTCTTCTTCAAACCTTGTTGATGAAGTGTTCTGTTTAATTTTTCATGTTTCTGCTCCTTCAGTGATTAATTTTCAAATATTGTAATATTGTGGCCATAAAAGATGCATTAGCTTAATATAATCTTGAATTCATTGACATTTTGTGTTCCAGTGCTCCATGAGTATCAAGAAGTTGTTTCCAGCTGTTATGTGTCTGTAAAAGCTTTCATGCCTGTGGTATTCTGCTATCTCCTCAGTGATTGTCATTGTGGATACTTTTTGTTTATTTTAATCAAGTAGTCCCACCTTATTTTTAGATTTTCTCATGGTTATCATTTTTGCTTGCCAGGGTCCAAGTGTGTATTCTCATTTGTTCAACCTTAACTAGCAAAGAGCCATCTTTCCTCTGTGTTTTGAAATATAATAGTTTCTTGATCAGAGAAACTATTATGAAGAATGAATTTGTATGGTGCTATTCTACTCTAGTCAAAAAATGCAAGAGATGCACAGGCAGGAACCACAGTTCTGTTATATAAGCTGTGTACTTCTGAAGCTGTGGACAGACTTTGGAAAGAGTTGTGGGAAAAGAAGAGAAAATATTGAAATGTGTTCATTCTTTTTAAAGATGCCTTCCATTTACCAAGCATTTGAAGATCTGTAGTTCAATAGATGTGTAATGTCCATGCTCCAAGCTAGTGGTAGCTAGAAAATCTCAGGGCTAGAAAATATAGGCACTACTTTTAGATTAAACAGTGCTGTGCTTAGTTTGGTACCCACTTGTCTCATCCATAAAGTAACAATGTGAGCTGGATAAAACACTAAAGTATCTGTGCCTAGAATTCCATGATCCTAATGATCTTAGCTCCTTTGTGTGACTTTTATTTTTATTCTTTTGCAAAATGAGCATCTTTCTTCAGTGATGGTGAGAATATGCTCTTCAAAGACATTGAGAGCTATATAAATGCAAAGTAGTTGCAGGAAGGTTTAGATAATGTTCAGTGGTCTCTGTTAGCTTTCACAAAACTATGACAATGTCTGAGCATTTGTTGTATCGCCTAGTGTAGATGTATGTGTTATTAAACAAAAGAACACAGTCTTTAACTATGTGTCTCCTAGAACAGGTGCAAAGCATTTGTTTATTTTCCTGGCAAAAAAACATTGAGAAACATGGAAATAAAACCTGCTGCTAATTTTAAAAATTCATTTCTTGTAATTTTTCTCTTCCTTTTTCTGCTGCTGCACTGAAGCCTAGAGAAGCCTTTGTGCATTTCTCATCCTAGGGACAAATTTCCCCACTGTCCACAGGCTAAGCTTGTGTTAAAGCTGGCAAGTCTTCTTCTGTACTTAGACTCTCTGCATTAAGTGGTAACTGCCATCAAGGACCCTGAGCTCCTCTTCTTGCAGAACTGTAAAAATGAAGCAGACTGAAAAAAAAAAATCTTGTAAATGCTGAAATGTAGAAATTACCTAGTGATAATGCTTAGTAGATTGGGCCTAAGAATGTTCTTTTGCTGTTATTATTTTTTATTTTGTTTTGCCTTTATTATAGTTGCACTGTTTAAAAGATTTTCAGAGCATTTGTGAATCAAAGATCTTATGTGAAAATGTCTTTAAGTTTACTGCCCCTTTTCTATGATGCAAAAGATGAACAAACATCTAGAAACTCAGTCACTTTGTCTAATATGATTGCTTTCCAGTGTGTCATTCTCAGACCTCTTGGCATGGTTCAATATCTGTTCCATTAAAAAACAGTTAATCAACAAACAAGTAATTGTCAATTCATACATTACATTACTCCTCCATTAAGTTTCTAATAACACAGAGACATACTGTATATTGATGTTTTTCCAGCATAAGGGACAGTCTATAGAATTCAAAAAATTTACATTTATTAAAAAAGGAAAAGTGGTTTATGGTTATCTCATAGTTATGGTTTTTTCAAGATTCTTATAAAGTATCTTCAAATTAGAGTTGATATTAACCTATGCATTTGAATGAATAAATAACAATGATCCTGTCTTTAGTGCCCCATATATGATAACACTGTAATTATACACTTGTTGCAGTTTCTACTTACAGGAGAAATCAAGCTAAGAATGCTTCCTTGTAAAAGTATTAAAAATCATAATTTATTATAATATTGAATTTTAGAGATCAGTTTCCAGGAAATCTTTAAGGTTTTGCCATTTTAATCATCAATATTGCATATCATAATAGATAACAAATACTCATGTGTAAGAAAAGCACACTGTTCAAAGAAAGGTTGTCTCTTCCTTTTTGTCCTTTGTAATATAAATATATATATATACATATATATATATATATTTCTGCAATATTATGGAAACACAGTTTTCTACATGTATTCTTGTATGCTTACATCTTGGTTTAGGTGAGATTTGCTGTGTTTTTAGGGCAGAGACAAATAAGTTGTCTATTTATGCAATATATATTCTGGAGACGTAGCCAAGCAAGAAATCGATAATTATTATGCAGTCTAATATCAAGAATGATGGTGACACAGAGGCAAGGAGGTGTGAAGAAAGGCTTTGGTGATAGCAATGGCTCAGTGCACTTCTATACATGAGCTCAATCTTAAGTCACAAATGATATTGAGAGAGAAATAAGAAGAGAGGGGGCTCACTCAGAGTGACAGAATGTTACAACAGGGAGTTAAAAGTAAACATGGTGTTCAGAATTATTCTAAAATAGTTTTCTAGCACTAGGGGGACAGTATACATAGACCTAGGGGCTGGGGATATGGAAGAATGTATGTATACCAGCCTCTACCATGACTGTTCAGCTGGCTTTCAGTTTAAAATTTGAGGGTCTGAGGACAGATAGGATAGGGTTATTCCCATTGGTAGTATGGAAGACATAATACATAAGAGGCAAGTTACTGCCTTCTAAATCATATGCAGATGACCAAGTATTGAAGCTAAAGGTTCAAAAACACATGAAATTACAGATAAAATTTTGTAGAGCAATAAATGCCTATTGTCATGGCTACTAATGATGCTGAGACAGGGGGATGGATTACACTGAGATAATTAAGGCCAGCCTGGACAAGAGACACTGTCAAAAAGGAGAGTAAGGACTAATACTTTTAAGGATACAGTGAAACATGGAGGAACATGTGATCTATGTGCAAGATCTGCTCTCAGAATAAATATGTTCTACTAGCTTCTGGGAGGGATCATGGCTGGAGGTCATCAGTTGTCAACTCCCACACAAGTTGATTCTGATTTTGAAATAATTGCCTAGTTCTTGGTCATCATTCTCATCACAGAGCTCTTGCATCTAATGATTTATATATGTGGAGAAGAAAAATATTGACCCTTGTTAACTCAGTATTGGAAAAAGAAAGCAAAACAAAACAAGAATGAAATGATTGGTCAACTTTTAAGTATCCCCACTGAGATATTCTAAAGTATGCTGTATATATACAGCATTTATAGGATTCCTAGAGGAATCCAATTTGCTGGCTCTCTTAATTCTATTTTAATGTTATTTTTTGAAAGCACACTTTTATCTATTACTGAACAATCTTTGTTCTCAGAGTGTGTGTTTGGTAATCATTTTGTTAAAGTAGATTTTCACAGACTTGAGCTAAATCATCACACTGAGATTAGCAGTGCAGGCTCAAACCATCAACCAAGGGGTACGCAAAGTTCCAGCCAAAAATGTGGCATAGGAATGCTTTGTTGGACATCAGTGGGAGGAGTGGTACTTGGTCCAGTGAAGGCTCAATCAATAGATGCCCCAACAAAGGGAAATCGAGGGGGTAGGTGGAGAGGAGGTCAGGTGGAGGGGCATATACTTGAAGGCAAGGGGTGGGAAGAGGGGTTGGGTGTTTTTCAGAGAGGGGGGAACTGAGAAAGATTTTACCATTTGAAATGTTAATGAAGAATATATTCAATAAAAATTTCCTACAGGATGCAGGGAGTAGGAGGAGGGGTTGGGGGTCTTTGGGGAGGGGGGAATTGGGAAAGGTTTTACCATTGGCAATATAAATGAAGATGATATTCAATTTAAAAAGTCAATAAAAAAGAAGTACAGGCTCAAGAGAATTGTAGGGGCTCTATCACAGTCTGATGTGATGAGATCATTGATATGCCATCTTTATGAAAAAATGTGACTGTGGGGGGTATATATTCTAAGATGTCATTGTTATTGTATAAAGACACATAGATTTATATAAATTTTCTAATAATCCAAGGCGCTTAACAGATATTTACATATTTTTATCTAATATTCTCTTCCGAATATTTCAGACTAATAGCATCAGAGAACCTGAATTATAAAGGAAAGAGATGAGAATAGACTCATATCATTTTTATTTTTCTGTTATGTATTACAATGCTAGTATAATTTATTTTATATGTGACTTGTATCCGAGTGATTTAAAAAAAATTGACATAGCACATTGCTATTGCTTTTTTCTACAAGAAAAAATTAATTTGCTGAAGAATTTAGCGAGTGATATACATTTGCTACTAGCATCTCCCAAAAATTTTCATACAATTTTTTTGAATAATTTATTTCTCTTAAACACGATAGATATCATTTATCAGAAAGATATCTCCAGCCTTTCCTAGCCTGTCCTCTACTGGGATAGACTCTTCACAGGTCTGCTACAGTGAAGATACCATCTTCTGATCCATCCTAGAGAATCCTCTGTACTCAGAGCAGTTGATAAGAACACCCTCCCTCCTCTGGAGTCCCAGAGCTGTCCTGGTGGGACTCACTCCCAGCAAGGACCATAACCCATTCTCCCGAATACCACTATCTTTCCATTCCATTCTGATCCTTCCACTTATCTTTCTGTTCCTTCTGTTCCACAGGAATGCAGAGAGACCTGAGAACACAGGTAAGACCAGCCCTGCCGCTCAGAGGAAAGCATTCTGAATTCTCAGACCAGAGCCTTCTCCAGCTGGGGCCCATCCTCTGCCACAGTGTGATATGTCCAGGTGGTTCAGGGAGGTAGCTAACCTCCCAGAACTGTGTAGAGACCTCAGACCTCAGAGCTTATCCTGGACCACAGAGCTACATAAACAAATACTACCACAAGAGAGCTAGTCTCACATGAGTATCTACATACCTGTGTGCACAGAGAGAATAGTAATCCCAAAAGTACAGATACACAGGCTTGCAAGACAGATAAGCCACAGTCAGAGACAAGAAGACCCAGCAAACACCAGAGAAAACCAGATGGCAAAAGGCAAACACAAGAACATTACCAACAGAAACCAAGGCAACATGACACCATCTGAACCAAGTTCTCCTACAACAGCAAGTCCTGGATACCCAAACGCACCAGAAAAGCAAGATCTGAATTTAAAATCACATCTCATGATGCTGAGAGAAGACTTAAAGAAGGACATAAATAACTCCATTAAAGAAATACAAGAGATGGGCGGCAGCGGCGGCAGTGCAGCAGTGGCTGGTCCAGCTGAAGGGCCATCAGCAGTGGAACCAAGGCGACACAGGGTCCAGTTAGGACCTGCGCCCACGACCACTGACCTTCGCTGACCAGCCGGGCTACAAGCAGCTGCGGTTTTGCAGCGCCTTTCGCTGCACGGAAGCCACTTCAGGACTCGGCCTCCTGCCAGTCAGGAGAGGCTCACCTCCATCTTGGTTTCGGACTCCAGAGAGATCGGACGGAATGAGGTACACAAACATAATCCGAGGCCAACACCGCGGGGGGTCTGAGCCCGACGGGCGTTGGCATGCACCCAGGCCCTGGGCTGTTCGGGGGGCAATCGGGGTGCCAACCCAGCCAGGAGGTTTTTTGCCCTGGCCTGCGCACACGCCGCCATTCTGCCTACAGGATGACAAAGAGCTCTGGCAGGCAGAGCCGTAACAGGCATAGCCTGAGGCTAACAAAGCGGTGGTCTAGGCCCCAAAAGGCACAGGACTGACCCCAAGAACTGGGCGGCTTGGTGGGCCATCTGTGTGTCAACCCGCCCAGGAGGTTGTTAGCACAACAGACTCTCCCAGCGCTTTCTAGGAGCATGAGCACGCACGCCCACCATCCTGGTCACCTGGCAGACCCAATTAACTGTCATAGCCCTAGGGGAACTTTGCTCGGACCTTGGCCTCCCAGGCTTTTGCCTGGACTCAGGGCCAGGGCGGCCAGGCTAACCTTGTGTGCGCCAGCCCGGTTGGGGGATCGGCTGCCCAGCGGAGTGATCAGAACACAGGGGAGGTCACGGCAGCATACACCGTCAGCGCTCCCTGGGGGTGCACACGGGCTCCATCTGCTCCACAGACACAATCTGGGGCAAGGTCTCAGGCGGGAGCCCTCAGCTCAACTCTCTCCGCTTCCGGATCCAGATCAGCCTGGGCGGCCGCACCACATCTCCAGGTCCTGCAAGAGGCTAGAGGGGCTTCCGGGCGGCCAGCTGGGAGAAGTCAGTGTGCTCCAGTGAATGCAGCGGGCACCAGCGGAAGCCTTCCGGTGTCTGCTTCCAGACCTGAACAGCCTGGGCAGCAGCACCCTGTCTACAGGCAGTGCAGGAGGTAAGCTGTGCACCAGAGGCCAACTGGGAAGGGGCAGCTTGCACTGGTGAGTCCAGCACTGACAAGACAAACTAACACCAGTGAGAACTAGATGGCAAAAGGCAAACGCAGGAACGTCACTAACAGAAATCAAGGCAATATGGCAACATCTGAACCCAATTCTCCTCTACCAACATGTCCTGGATACCCCATCACACCAGTAAAACAAGATTTGGATTTAAAATCACTGGTCATGATGCTGGTACAGGAACACATGAAGGGCATACATAAAGAAATTCAGGAGAAAATGGATCAAAAGTTAGAAGCCCTTGCAAGGGAAACACAAAAATCATTGAAAGAAATCCAGGAGAATACAAAAGACAACAATGAGGAAAAGCAAAAAACACTTAAAGAAATACAGGAGAATTTTGGTCAACAGGCTGAGGTCATGAAAGAGGAAACACAAAAATCTCTTAAAGAATTACAGGAAAGCACAAACAAGCAAGTGAAGGAGCTAAGCAAAACCATCCAGGATCTAAAATCAGAAGTAGAAACAACTAAGAAAACTCAAAGGGAGACAATTTGGAGATAGAAAGCCTTGGGAAGAAATCAGGGGACAGAGATGCAAATATCAACAACAGAATACAAGAGATAGAAGAAAGAATCTCAGATGCTGAAGATTCCATAGAAACCATGGACTCAACAGTTAAAGAAAATGCAAAATGCAAAAAGCTTGTAACCCAAAATATCCAGGAAATCCAGGACACAATGAGAAGACCAAACCTAAGGATTATAGGCATAGATGAGAGTGAAGATTTACAACTTATAGGGCCAGCAAATATCTTCAATAAAATTATGGAAGAAAACTTCCTTAACCTAAAGAGAGAGGTGCCCATGAATATACAAGAAGCCTACAGAACTCCAAACAGACTGGACCAGAACAGAAATACTTCCCGTCACATAATAATCAAAACACCAAATGTTCTAAACAAAGAAAGAATATTAAAGGCAGTAAGAGAAAAAGGCCAAGTAACATATAAAGGAAGACCTATCAGAATCACAGCAGACATTTCACCTGAGACTATGAAGGCTAGAATATCCTGGGCAGATCTCATGAAGACTCTAAGAGAACACAAATGCCAACCAAAACTACTATATCCAGCAAAACTCTCAATCACCATAGATGGCGAAACTAAGATATTTCATGACAAAACCAAGTTTACCCAATATCTATCCACAAACCCAGCCCTACAAAGGATAATAGGAGGAAAACACCAATACAAGGAGGGAAACGTCACACTGGAAAAAGCAAGATAGCAACCTTTCATCAAACCCAAAAGAAGTTAAGCAATCAAATTTAAAAAATAACGTCAAAAATGACAGGAAGTAACAATCACTATTCCTTAATATCTCTTAACATCAGTGGACTAAATGCTCTAATAAAAAGACACAGACTAACTGACTGGATACGTAAACAGGACCCAACATTTTGCTGCTTACAGGAAACACACCTCAGGGTCAAAGACAAACACTACCTTAGAGTAAAAGGCTGGAAGACAATTTTACAAGCAAATAGTCTCAGGAAACAAGCTGGAGTAGCCATTTTAATATCAGATAAAATTGACTTTCAACCCAAAGTCATCAAAAGAGACTCTGAGGGACACTTCTTGCTGGTCAAAGGAAAAATACAACAAGAAGAACTCTCAATCTTGAACATCTATGCTCCAAATGCAAGGGCACCCTCTTTCGTAAAAGAAACTTTATTAAAACTCAAAGCACACATTGCACCTAACACAATAATTGTGGGTGACTTCAACACTGCACTTTCCTCAATGGACCGATCAGGAAAACAGAAACTAAACAGGGACACGATGAAACTAATTGAAGCTTTGGACCAATTAGATTTAACAGATATATATTTAGAACATTCCATCCTAAAACAAAAGAATATACATTTTTCTCAGCACCTCATGGCACCTTCTCCAAAATCGACCATATAATTGGTCACAAGACAGACCTCAACAAATATAAGAAGATCGAACTAATCCCATGCCTCCTATCAGATCACTATGGAGTAAAAGTGGTCTTCAATAGCAACAAAAACAACAGAAAAACCACATACAATTGGAAACTGAACAATATTCTAATCAATGATACCTTGGTCAAGGAAGAAATAAGGAAAGAAATTAAAGACTTTTTAGAACACAATGAAAATGAAGACACAACATACCCAAATCTATGGGACACAATGAAAGCAGTGCTAAGAGGAAAACTCATAGCCCTGAGTGCCTCCAAAAAGAAAATGGAGAGAGCATACATTACCAGCTTAATGACACACCTGAAAGCCCTGGAACAAAAAGAAGCTATTTCACCCAGGAGGAGTAGAAGGCAGGAAATCATCAAACTCAGGGCCAAAATCAATCAAGTAGAAACAAAGAGAACCATACAAAAAATCAACAAAACCAGGAGCTGGCTCTTTGAGAAAATCAACAAGATAGATAAACCCTTAGCCAGACTGACCAAAGGGCACAGAGAAAGTATCCAAATTAACAAACTTAGAAATGAAAAGGGAGATATAAGAACGGAAACTGAGGAAATCCAAAAAATCATCAGATCCTACTACAAGAGACTGTACTCAACACAACTGGAGAATCTGGAGGAAATGGACAATTTCCTTGACAGATACCAAATACCAAAATCAGGACCAACTAGACCATCTAAACAGTCCCATAATGCCTAAAGAAATAGAAGGAGTCATAGAAAGTCTTCCAACCAAAAAAAGCACAGGACCAGATGGTTTCAGTGCAGAATTCTATCAGACCTTCAAAGAAGAGTTAACACCAATACTCTTCAAACTATTCCACAAAATAGAAACAGAAGGAACACTACCCAATTCCTTCTACGAAGCCACAATTGCGCTGATACCAAAGCCACACAAAGATACAACAAAGAAAGAGAACTTCAGACCAATTTCCCTTATGAACATCGATGCAAAAATACTCAATAAAATTCTTGCCAACCAAATCCAAGAACACATCAAAACGATCATCCACCATGATAAAGTAGGCTTTATCCCGGGAATGCAGGTTTGGTTCAATATATGGAAATCCATCAATGCAGTCCACTACATAAACAAACTCAAAGAACAAAACCACATGGTCATTTCATTGGATTCTGAAAAAGCATTTGACAAAATTCAGCATCCTTTCCTGCTTAAATTCTTGGAGAGAGCAGGAATTCAAGGCCTATACCTAAACATAGTAAAAGCAATATACAGCAAACCGGTAGCCAGCATCAAACTAAATGGAGAGAAACTTGAAGCAATCCCACTGAAATCAGGGACCAGACAAGGCTGCCCCCTTTCTCCTTAACTTTTCAATATTGTACTTGAGGTACTAGCTCGGGCAATTCGACAACATAAGGAGGTCAAAGGGATACAAATTGGAAAAGAAGAAGTCAAACTATCATTATTTGCAGACGACATGATAGTCTACCTAAGTGACCCAAAAAACTCCACTAGAGAACTCCTACAGCTGATAAACAACTTCAGCAAAGTGGCAGGTTATAAAATCAACACAAGCAAATCAGCGGCCTTCCTATACTCAAAGGATAAGCAGGCTGAGAAAGAAATTAGGGAAATGACCCCCTTCACAATAGCCACAAACAGTATAAAGTATCTTGGGGTGACTCTTACCAAACATGTGAAAGATCTGTATGACAAAAACTTCAAGACTCTGAAGAAGGAAATGGAAGAACACCTCAAAAAATGGGAAAACCTCCCATGCTCATGGATCGGTAGAATCAATATAGTTAAAATGGCCATTTTGCCAAAAGCAATATACAGATTCAATGCAATACCCATCAAAATCCCAACTCAATTCTTCACAGAGTTAGAAAGAGCAATTATCAAATTCATCTGGAACAACAAAAAACCCAGGATAGCTAAAACTATTCTCAGCAACAAAAGAAAGTCTGGGGGAATCAGTATCCCTGACCTCAAGCAATACTAAAGAGCAATAGTGTTAAAAAAAACTGCATGGTATTGGTACAGTGACAGGCAGGAGGATCAATGGAACAGGATTGAAGATCCAGAAATGAACCCACACACCTATGGCCACTGGATCCTCGACAAAGAGGCTGAAAACGCCCAATGGAAAAAAGATAGCCTTTTCAACAAATGGTGCTGGTTCAACTGGAGGTCAGCATGCAGAAGAATGGGAATTGATCCATCCTTGTCTCCTTGTACTAAGCTCATATCCAAATGGATCAAGGACCTCCACATAAAGCCAGACACTCTGAAGCTAATAGAAAAGAAACTGGGGAAGACCCTTGAGGACATGGTACAGGGAGAAAGTTTCTGAACAGAACACTAATCACGTATGCTCTAAGATCAAGAATTGACAAATGGGACCTCATAAAATTACAAAGTTTCTATAAGGCAAATGACACTATCAAGAGGACAAATTGGCAACCAACACATTGGGAAAAGATCTTCACCAATCCTACATCAGATAGAGGACTAATATCCAATATATATAAAGAACTCAAGAAGTTAGACTCCAGAAAACCGAACAACCCTATTAAAAAGTGGGGTACAGAGTTAAACAAAGAATTCTTACCTGAAGAACTTCGGATGGCGGAGAAGCATCTTACAAAATGCTCAACTTCATTAGTCATTAGGGAAATGCAAATCAAAACAACTCTGAGATTTCATCTTACACCAGCCAGAATGGCTAAGATTAAAAATTCAGGAGACAGCATGTGTTGGAGAGGGTGTGGAGAAATCTGAACACTCCTCCACTGCTGGTGGGGTTGCAAATTGGTACAACCACTCTGGAAATCAGTCTGGTGGTTCCTCCAAAAACTGGGCACCTCACTTCCAGAAGATCCTGCTATACCACTCCTGGGCATATACTCAGAGGATTCCCCACCATGTAATAAGGATACATGCTCTACTATGTTCATAGCAGCCCTATTTATAATTGCCAGATGCTGGAAAGAACCCAGGTATCCCTCAACAGAAGAGTGGTTGCAAAAAATGTGGTATATCTACACAATGGAGTACTATTCAGCCATTAGAAACAATGAATTCATGAAATTCTTAGGCAAATGGATGGAGCTAGAGAACATCATACTAAGTGAGGTAACCCAGACTCAAAAGGTGAATCATGGTATGCACTCACTAATAAGTAGATATTAACCTAGAAAACTGGAATACCCAAAACATAATCCACACATCAAATGAGGTACAAGAAGAAAGGAGGAGTGGCCCCTGGTACTGGAAAGACTCAGTGAAGCAGTTTTCGGCAAAACTAGAATGGGGAAGTGGGAAGGGGTGGGTGGGAGGACAGGGGAATAGAAGGGGGCTTACGGGACTTTCGGGGAGTCGGGTGCTAGAAAAGGGAAAATCATTTGAAATGTAAATAAATTATATCGAATAAAAAATATTAAAAAAAAGAACGATATACAAGAGAACATGGGTGAACAAGTAGAAGACCTTAAAGAGGAATCACAAAAATCCCTTAAAGAATTATAGGAAAATACAAACAAACAAGTGAAGGAACTGAACAAAACTATCCAGGATTTAAAACTGCAAGTAGAAACAATAAAGAAATCACAAAGGGAGACAAATCTGTACATAGAAAACCTTGGAAGAAATCAGGGGTCATAGATGCAAGCATCAATAACATAATACAAGTGATAGAAGAAAGAATCTCAGGTGCTAAAGATACCATAGAAAATATTGACTCAATGGTCAAGGAAAATGCAAAATGCAAAATGCAAAAAGCTTGTAACCAAAATCATCCAGGAAATCCAGGACACAATAAGAGGAACATTCCTCCACTGCTGGTGGGGTTATAAGATGGTACAAGCACTTTGGAAATCAGTCTGGTGGTTCCTCAGAAAACTGGACATGGCACTTCCGGAGGACCCTGCTATACTTCTCCTGGGCATATACCCAAAGGATTCCCTGGCATGGACACATGCTCCATTATGTTCATAGCAGCCTTATTTATAACAGCCAGAAGCTGGAAAGAACCCAGATGTCCCTCATTGGAGGAATGGATACAGAAAATGTGGTATATTTACACAATGGAATACTACTCAGCAATTAAAAACAATGAATTCACGAAATTTTTAGGCAAATGGTTGGGTCTGGAAAATATCATCCTAAGTGAGGTAACAAAATCACAAAAGAATACACATGGAATGCAATCTCTGATAAGTGGATATTAATTAGCCCAGAAGCTCTGAATACCCAAGGCACAAATAGCATAACAAATGACTCCCATGCAGAAGTAAGGAGAGGGTCCTGATCCTGGAAAGGCTTGATCTAATATTGGAGGGGAGTATCAGGACAGAGAAAAAGGAGAGAGGTGATTGAGGAATGAGTGGAGAGAAGAAGGTTTATGGGACATATGGGGAGGGAGGAACTGGGAAAGGGGAAATCATTTGGAATGTAAACAAAGAATATAGAAAATAAAAATATATAATTAAAAAAAAGACCAAACCTAAAGATTATTATAGGTATAGAAGAGAGTGAAGATTTATAACTTAAAGGGCCAGTAAATATCATCAGCAAAATTATAGAAGAAAACTTCCTTAACCTAAAGAAAGAAATGCCCACGAACATACAAGAAGCCTACAGAACTCCAAACAGAATGCAGCAGAACAGAAATTCCTCCTGTCACATAATAATGAAAACAACAAATGCACTAAACACAGAAAGAATATTTGAAATGTAAATAAAGAATATATCTAGCTAAAAAAAGATTGCTACAAGTTTGAAGGGAAAAGGTCAAGTAATATATAAAAGCAGATCTATCAGAATTACACCAGACTTCTCACCAGAAATTATGAAAGCTAGAAGATCCTGGGCAGATGTCATACAGACCCTAAGAGAACATAAATATCAGCCCAGGCTACTATACCCAGCAAAACTCTCAATTACCATAGATAGAGAAAACAAGATATCTCATGACAAAACAAAATTTACACAATATCTTTCTACAAACTGATCTCTACAAAGGATAATGGGTGGAAAATACCAACACAAGGAGGGAAACTGTACACTAGAAAAAGCAATAAAGAAATTTTCTTTCAACAAACCCAAAAGAAGATAGCCACACAAACAGAATTCCACATTTAACACAGAAAATAAAAGGAAATAACAATCACTTTTCCTTAATATCTCTTAACATCAATGGACTCAATTCCCCAATAAAAAGACATAGACCAACAGACTGGATACATAGAGAACCCAACATTTTGCTGCATACAAGAAACCCACCTCAATGACAAAGATAGTCACTACCTCAGAGTCAAAGATTAGAAAACAATTTTCCAAGCAAATGGTCCCAAGAAACAAGCTTGAGTGGCTATTCTTATGTTGGATAAAGTCAACTTTAAACCAAAATTTGTCAAAAAAAGATAAGGAGGAGAAATCTACCAAGATGAACTCTCAATTCTGAACATCTATGCTCCAAATGCAAGGACACCCACATTCATAAAACTTTACTAAAGCTCAAAGCACACATTGTACCCCACACAATAATAGTGGGAGACTTCTACTCCCCACTCTCAGGAATGAACAAATCATGGAAACAGAAACTAAGCAGAGACACAGTAAAACTAACAGAAGTTATGAACAAAATGTAACAGATATTTATAGAACATTCCATCCTGAAGCAAAAGAATATACATTCTTCTCAGCACCTCATGGTACCTTCTCCAAAATTGATTGTATAATTGGTCACAAAACAGACCTCAATAGATACAGGAATATTGAAATAATTCCATGCACCCTACCAGATCACCACAATCTAAGGATGCTCTTAAGTTCAAACAAAAACAGTGAAAAACACACATATGCATGGACTTTGAACAATGCTGCTCAATGATAACTTCGTCAAGGAAGAAATAAAGAAAGGAATTAAAGACCTTTTAGATTTTATTGAAAATGAAGACATATCATACCAAAACTTATGGGACACAATGAAAGCAGTGCTAAGAGGAAAATTCATAGCACTAAGTTCCTCCAAAAAAAAAAAATGGAGAGAGCTTACACTAGCAACTTGACAACACACCTGAAAGCTCTAGAACAAAAAGAAACAAATACACCCAAGAGGATAAGACAGGAGAAAATAATCAAACTCAGGGACAAAATCAACCAAATAGAAACAAAAAGAACTATACAAAGAATCAACAAAACTAGGAGCTGGTTCTTTGAGAAAATCAACAAGATAGATTTACGCTTAGCCAGACTAACCAGAGGGCACAGAGGCACTACCCAAATTAATAAAATCAGAAATGAAAAAGGAAACATAACAACAGAAACTGTAGAAATTAAAAAACAAAAACAACAACAACAAAAAAAAACAGATCCTACTACAAGAGCGTATACTCAACAAAATTGGAAAATCTGAATGAAATGGACAATTTTCTAGACACATACCAGGTACCAATGTTAAAACAGGATCAGATAAACCAGCTAAAATAGTCCATAAGTCCTGAGGAAATAGAAGCAGTCATTAACATTCTCCCAACCAAAAAAAGCCCAGGACCAGATGGGTTTAGTGGGGAGTTCTATCAGATCTTCAAAGAAGACCTAATACCAATACTCTCCAAACTATTCCACAAAATAGAAACATTATATAAGTATATAAGTATAAGATACTACCACCGGGCAAGTCTTCAAAACTAAAAGAAAAAAAAATCAATGTATTAGAAAACAATTTCCCAGGAGTGTTATAGCTGGGTCCTCAGGTAGTACTATGTCCAATTTTCTGAGGAACCGCCAGACTAATTTCCAGAGTGGTTGTACCAGCTTTCAATCCACCAATAGTAGAGGAGTGTTCCTCTTTCTCCACATCCTCGTCAGCATCTGCTGTTACCTGAGTTTTTGATCTTAGCCATGCTGACTGGTGTGAGGTGGGATCTCAGGGTTGTTTTGATTTGCATTTTCCTGATAACTACAGATGCTTAAAATTTCTTTAGGTGTTTCACAGCCATTCAAGTTTCCTCAATTGAGAATTCTCTGTTTAGCTCTGTATCCCATTTTTTTAAAAGGGTTATTTGGTTCTCTTGAGTCTAACTTCTTGAGTTCTTTGCATATATTGGATATTAGCCCTCTATCAGATGTAAGATTGGAAACCAACCATTGCACTGAGTGTGGAGTCCTCAATGGAGGAGTTAGAGAAAGTACTGAAGGAGTTGAAGGAGTTTGCAAACCCATAGGAAGAAAAACAATATCAACCAACCAGACCCCCCAAAGGTTCCAGGGACTCAGTCACCAACCAAAGAGTATACATGACTCTGACTGCATATATAGCAGAGGACTGCCTTATCAGGCATCAATGGGAGGAGAGACCCATGGTCCTATGAAGAAGGCTCAACAGATGCTCGAGAGTAGGGAACACTCTCACAGAAGCACGGAAAGGAGGATGAGATAGGGGGTTTCTGGGAGGGAGGGAAACTGGGTAAGAAGATAACACTTGCAATGTAAATAAATTAAAATAAATAAATAAAATTTAAAAAAAGAAAATAGTTTCTCTAGTCTATAAGTGAAGTAATTGAGACAATAGTAAACTTCTAGATTTGGATGTCACTTCCCTCCCACCCTGAGCACACTTCTCAAGATGAGGAGTGTCTTAGAATAGTTTCCTCATGGTGCGGCAAAATGTGTGCGTGTGCGTGTGCGAGCGCATGTGCGTGTGTGTGTGTGTGTGTGTGTGTGTGTGTGTGTGTGTGTAAGAACTCAGAAGGAGCAATCTAAAGGAATGAGGAAAGGAAGGCATATTGGAAAAGGGTGAGGAGATGCAGCTTACTTGGGGCAAAGCCTCAGCAGCTGCACTGGGACTCTTTTTGAGTTTGTCATTGTAGAACCCTCCCCACTTGTGGAAGGAAGCACAACCTTTGAGTACACACAGGAAACTATTTATGAGCAGTTGTTGTGCCATGGACCAGGGAGTAACTTAGGTGAAGCAGCTTTGTGCTCACAAAGACAGTTCTCTGAGGAGAACACATATTAATGACTCATATGCATCTGATATTTTCACCAGAGAGGGAGGAGATGCAGACCTTAAAGAAGAATCTAGAACAAAGCATGTAAAGGTTCCTTACAATTAGGAAGCCGGTATACATGACTTTAGCCATTAACTTACTTGTGGACTAATTCTTCTCGAATTGACTCTAACTTGAAGATGTGAATCTTATTGTTCTCATCATTTATAGTTGAAGATACATATATTTGCTCAAGTTTATACAAGCACCATCATGTGACCTAAATCATCACTGTACACTAACTCCTTATATTTAAATATATATTTTAAAAATAAATATTGAAATCCATATCTCAAAAATAAACAGGATAATAAATAGAGATAGACAATGAATTATTAAGTAGTGTACAACACACAGAATTGAGTCCTTAAAAGATATGTCTTTCCCCTCAAGGGAAAACCACAGAAAATGGTTCCCATTTGAAAAACATGAAGAATGTCAATCAACACACGAAGGGCAGAAGGTATTTTTAATCTCAGTGATAGCCACTTGCTTAGACTATGAGACACCCTGCATTCCACTATTAGGAAAGAAAGAGGTAAACTGACGTGGCACATGACCACCATTGAACATTTTTCCAGGTGCATAACACTCTTGAAAACTTTCACTTTGGAAAGGGTAAGTCAGAAATGGGGAATGGGACTCACAAGTATAACTAGCATCCTTCCTACTCTGCTGTCTTACTGAGAACCTAATGTTTATTCCATCCACTCCCCATTTTCCATCGAGTTTCATTGTGACCTTGTAACTTCTTTGCCTTGATGGGATTTTGATATGTAATTAAAGGTGGGCAATGTTCTCTAAACAGACATTGAGCCTAAAGAAGGGAGTGTACTAAGTAAGAGACTTTCTGTTGTCTTTATGTGGAACTCAACCCACATTAAAAGTAGAAAAGGGAAAAAAATAGCAGGAGCTTTTAGCATCTAGCTTTGAGTTTAGATGCTAGGTTAACAATCCCAGCATTGTTTGCATTGCCTAAAAGATGCTTGCAGAGCCAGTTGTCAATTAGAACAGACAGGGGGTCTGACTGGGAAATTAGAATATTCCACTTGCATGCTTCATTCTGTACCACATATCCCCAGATAGCTTGCTAGTGTCCTAGGTAACCTTGGATGTCACCTACACCCTTGTGGTTAGGTTTTATATCTACTATAATAGTGGTGTTTGTTTTTATTTGCTACATACTTGGAGAGCTTCAGAGTGCTGTAAGACCAGGTTTTATTACCCAATTACATTTTTATGCAATTGTAACCAAAAACTTCTGCAATAAGTTTCTTTCAAAGAGGTACATTCTCTATTTGAATCTGATTGATTTTTGCAGTGAATGGCTGAGATCCCAGCATAAATCTGTACAGTTATTTAGTGGGCAGTCTTATTTCCATAGACAACATGTAAGCAGAGTGTAGTGGTTATGAGGTGGAGATATATTATTAAACAGAAAGAAAAGAGACTTGAACTAAATAGAGACTTAAATGTTACTTGGATTTAACAGTTCCTTTCACATTTGGGAGCTGAAATGCTAAAGTACAATGTAGGAATATTTGCCTCAGATAATTCCAATGAGGCAGAACTTAAACACAAGAGAAATGTTAGCATTCAAAGCTGCAAAACCCAAAGCAAGGAAATAGGGATAGAAGCATAGGGAAAGTGTGTGGGAAATACATTTTAAGAATGGCTGAGATCTTCAGTAAGATCCTCCATGGAAAGTACATGACACTCAGTAACTAAGGAGACCGTGACCATTGGAATGCCTATCAGGAATGGCACAAAGCCCATAAAAAGCAGGTAAAAAGAAAGGTTAAATACAGTCTGTAATTTAATCTGGTGACATAGAGGATGAGCTTATGTGTTGTTACCTTTATGCATGGTTTCTCAGATTTCCCAGTAGACCATGCTTAAGCTTATATTTTGGCTAACATAGTACACAGACTATTCAGCCACCCTTTAGGGACATGTTTGCTGCTGATAACAGTGTGAATTCATCCATCTTCTTGCCAGAAATTAGTGGAGTAGTTTCTCCAAAGGGCTAATTCAGTATATATTCACACTCCCAGTCAGTAAAGAAACTCAAGAAGCAAAGAGCAGATATAGACTGAGAGTCAACATCATCCCAGACATTACATGGAGACATAGACACACTATACTCGAATCTCTAATGACCATTCTACATGTGTTGAGAAATATTGAGCATCACAAAATAGTTCAGTAATTTCTTATTCACAAAGTGAATTTGAGCAACAAGTTATATGATCATCTTAATCTTTACCCAGAGTTGTTGCCTTAGATGCATTTGATCAGAAAAACTTAGGCTTTGGTTTCTGCAGTATGTGATGAATATTGAGTATGTGTGACTGTTTGATGAGATGCTAGTTTGTCAGTGTGAAGGGAGATCATTGTACATTGTCATTTGACTCTTCTGAAGCAATGACCATGTGAAAAGTTTAAATTCTGTGCTTTTTGAATAGGGATGAGGAATGATTGGCAAGTGAGAAATGGAAATGCCTCTGGAAATAAAGGACATCTATTGCTATGCATAGGCGTTCTTACACTGTGGCCTCTTCATTATCATGGCTGATCTTTGGGATTTTCAAAAGGCAGAGTCCTGGAAATATTATATGTGTATCTATTATGTCTATTTCTGGTTGTCAACCTGATTACATCTGTAATGAACTACAATCCAGAAATAGAGGGCACACCTGTGATCCAGATCTTAAGGCTAGAAGCCATAAAATGTTTAGGCTGGGCAAGATGGTACACACCTTTAGTCCCAGGACACGGAGACAAGCAGATCTCTGAGTTCAAGGCCAGCCTGGGACAGAGCAAGTTCCAAATATAGGAATAGTGGTATACAACTTTAAAGTGAGCCATGCCTTCTGCTGGAAGCCTACATAAAGTCAATAAGAAGAAAGTCCTTCTCTTCTTCAGCTGCTTGCATATCTGCTGGAGCCTACTTCTTCAGGATTCCAACTTGTACAGAAGGCCACCTAAAACACCTAGCCTCATGAGACTGGTCAACTACTAGATTATTAGACTTGCCATTCACAACTGAACATTTTGGATTAGTTAGATTGTAGACTGTAAGTCATCCTAATAATTTCCCTTAATATATAGAGACATTCTATAATTCTGTGATTCTAGAGATCCCTGACTAATACAGCATATTTTACTGAAAAGTTTGGGAAAGTTTAGTAAGTTAAAAAGCATCTGTGAATATTGCTGAATTATAACTTGCCATTATAGAAGCAATATTTGAGACATGATGAGCTTGAATAATATTAAGCTAATTACCAACATACAGAAATGAACATGGATTTTAAATTGTTCGTTGTTTTTGGGTAAGGCCAAATTTTCAGTCAAGTGGGATGGTTGAATAAAAGGAACTTATTTCCTTTTGGAAAAAGAGAGAGATATAGAGAAAAAGATGAGAAAATAGAGATTAACCACACTCAAAAATAGGCCACTTCAGATCAGTTCCCTTTTAGTCAACTATTGACTTAACACTGCAGCTGAAATAACCACAAATGTGGGTGTAGACACTGGTTTTTATTAGCAGTGCAGTTCTGGGGAAAGTACTGGGTTTTGTTGTTGTTGATGTTTGTTTGTTAGTTTTGAGCTAAGATTTCATACATAACACTGGAAACAAAAATCCCTTCTCCAAAACATCACTGAGGATATTAAATTAATTCTTTTTAAAACTCACTAAGCAAATATAAAACATTTAGGACATCTTTCCAATGAGCATCTGTTGGTGGAATAATGCATAATAAACCGACCACAAAGTTTTTCTGTACTTTAAAATGCCAAAAGTAGAGTTGAAAGGTGAAAAATAAGCTAAATTTAATACTACACGCTGAATTCCAACAGTTTTACATAGAAATATAGTCCTACTACCATCTGCTAAGTTTTGAGACATGAAACATTACTGTAGTATATAAATTAATGAGTCAAAGTCTCATGTAGCTCAGGTTAGCCTGAAATTAACTATATTACTTAAAATTGTTTTGAACTGCTTGTGCTCCTGCTCCACCTTCAAGTGCTGTCACTGCAGGTGAATATGACCACAGCTATCTGGGCACACAGTGCTAGGGGTTGAATAGTTCTACCTCAACACTCAGATATACCACTCCTGGGCATTTACCCAAAAGAAACTACACCATCTCACGAAGACATTTCTTGTACTATGTTTATAGAAGTTTTATTCATAATAGTCAGAAACCGGAAGCAACTCAGATGTCACTCAAATGAAGAATGGATAAAGAGATGCAGTCCATCTATACAATGGAATACTATTCACTCATTAGAAAACAAAGACACCATTAATTTTGCAGACAAGTGATTGGAACTTGAGAATAGAATCCTTAATGAGATAACCTAGACCCAAAAGGACATTCATGGTATATATGGATTTATACATGGATATTAGCTATAAAATACAGACAGACTATCTACCCTCTACTCCCCAGACCCAAAGAAGCCAAACAAGAAGGAAGGCCCAAGCAAGGATGCTTGGATCTCACTTAGAAGGAGGAATAAAGCAGTCATGGGAAGCAGATGGAGGGAGAAAACTGGGTGGAAGAGGGAGGGGAATGGAGAGGTTGGCATCAGGTGTAGAAAGACAGGAGAGAGGGTCCAGAGGACCAGGAGAATGAGTGGAAATCTGCAGCTGGCAGGGTGGGGGCTGAGGGGTATCTTGAGGAAGTGCCAGAGACATGGGATGGAAGAGACTACCAGTAATCAATGGAGTAACCTTAGCTGAGACTCTCAGCAGTTGGAATATGGAACCTGAAGAGGCCACCTCCTATAGCCAGGCAGGAACCCCAGTGGAAGAATAGGGACAACAATCCCTCTAAAAGCTATTGACCCAAAATTTATCTTGTCTACAAAACATACAGGGGAAAGGGATAGAGCAGCCCATCTTGATATCCATCCCATGGCCTAGCATCAATCCCTGACACTGTTAATGATACTGTTATATTTGTAGACAGGGGCCTACCATAACTGTCCTCTGGGAGGTTCTATTCAGCAGCTGACTGAAAGAGAAGCAGAGACCCACAGCCAAATTTTGGACAGAGATCAGGGAGTCTTATGGAAGAGTTGGGGGAAGAATTGAGGGCCACGAAGGGAATAGGAACTCCAAGAGAGTCAACTAACCTGGACTTCTGAAGGCTCTCAGAGACTGAACCACCAGCAAAAGAGCACACAGCCTGGACCTAGCACTTCCTCTCCCTTGCACATATGTAGCAGATGTGCAACTTGATCTCCATGTGGGTCTCCCAACAACTGAAGTTGGGCTATACCAAGAGCTGTTGTCTGTCTGTGAGATATGTTCCCTTAATTGGGCTGAATTCTTTGGCCTAAGTAAGAGAGAAAATGCCTACCCATGCAGAGACTTGATGTGCCAGCCTGGGAAAGGCTTCCACCCTCTCAGAGAAGAAAGGGAGAGAATGGGAGAGATTGTATGTGTGCGTGCGTGTGTGTGTGTGTGTGTGTGTGTGTGTGTGTGTGTGTGTGTGTGTGTGATGGGGACCAGGATGGGATGTCAGTGATCTGGATGTAAAGTGAAAAAAAAATTGCTTTTGCTATAGCGTATGCCAAAAGTTTGAAAGATCATTTGAAAGCATTTCCATGCAGCTATTATGGAAAATAATGTTATATACACAATTCAAGGGGTGATCCCTCCCAAGTCCTGACATTATTACTGAGCTATGAAGTGCTCCCAAAAGGGGGCATATCATGACTGCCCTCCGAAAGACCAGACAAGCAGCTGAAAAAGTCAGATGCAGATATTTGCACCCAACCAATGGACAGAAGCTCCTGGCCCCTGTGGTTTAATTAGGAAAAAGTTGGAAGAAGCTGAGGAGGAGGGCGACCCTGTAGGAGGACCAGCAGTCTCAACTAACCTGAACCCCTGAGATCTCTCAGACACTGGACCAACCAAGCAGCATACACCAGCTGATATGAGGCCCCCAACATGTATATGGCAGAGGACTCCCAGGTCTGGGTTTAGTCAGAGAAGATGCACCTAAGCCTCAACAGACTGGAGGCCCTAGGGAATTTAGAGGTCTGTTGGAGTGGGGATTGAAAGGGTGAGGACTTCCTCATGGAGACAGCGGTTGGGGAGGAGGTATGGGATGGAAAACAGTCAGAGGATGGACGTGAAGGGAGATAAAATCTGGAGTGTAAAAAAAAATTAAATAAAACTTTAAAAAAGAAAAATACTGGATTTAAAGACTTAAAACTGATATTTGGATTCTTTTTGACTTTTAGCATGTGTGTATGTTACAGTGATAAGTGTGAGTATATTGCAAACTGGTCCTTTACTCAGGATGTGTATTTAAAATTGTTATTATTTTTATTTTTCTATGTAATAAACCATAACCCTCACCACAAAAAAGGGAGGGAGGGAAGGAAGGAAGGAAGGAAGGAAGGAAGGAAGGAAGGAAGGAAGGGAGGAAGGAAGGAAGGAAGGAAGGAAGGAAGGAAGGAAGGAAGGAAGGAAGGAAGGAAGGAAGGAAAGAAAGAGAAAGAAAGAAAGAAAGAAAGAAAGAAAGAAAGAAAGAAAGAAAGAAAGAAAGAAAGAAAGAAAGAAAGAAAGAAAGAAAGAAAGAAAGAAGATAGCAAACAAAAGAAAAGGCCTTTCAGGCTTCTCAGCTAAGAGACAGTGAAAATATTTCTTTTGAGGCTTCCTCCTCTTATATGAATATAGCTTGTTCAAGTTAACATCCATCCAAGAAATCATCCAGCACATGAAATAACTCTGGTTTTCAAGTTACAAAATACGTGCCTTGTGTTTTCATCCTCTAATTTCCAATGTTTTAAGCATATCTTTTTTTTTTTGCAGATAAGAATATTTTTTATTCGATATATTTTTATTTACATTTCAAATGATTTCCCCTTTTCTAGCCCCCCACTCCCCGAAAGTGCCATAAGTCCCCTTCTCTTCCCCTGTCCTCCCACCCATCCCTTCCCACTTCCCTGTTCTGGTTTTGCCAAATACTGCTTCACTGAGTCTTTCCAAAACAAGGGGCCACTCCTCCTTTCTTCTTGTACCTCATTTGATGTGTGGATTATGTTTTGGGTATTCCAATTTTCTAGGTTAATATCCACTTATTAGTGAGTGCATACCATGATTCACCTTTTGAGTCTGGGTTACCTCACTTAGTATGATGTTCTCTAGCTCCATCCATTTGCCTAAGAATTTCATGAATTCATTGTTTCTAATGGCTGAATAGTACTCCATTGTGTAGATATACCACATTTTTTTGCATCCACTCTTCTGTTGAGGGATACCTGGGTTCTTTCCAGCATCTGGCAATTATAAATAGGGCTGCTATGAACATAGTAGAGCATGTATCCTTATTGCATGGTGGGGAATCCCCTGGGTATATGCCCAGGAGTGGTATAGCAGGATCTTCTGGAAGTGAGGTGCCCAGTTTTTGGAGGAACCGCCAAACTGATTTCCAGAGTGGTTGTACCAATTTGCAACCCCACCAGCAGTGGAGGAGTGTTCCTCCTTCTCCACATCCTTGCCAACACCTGCTGTCTCCTAAATTTTTAATCTTAGCCATTCTGACTGGTGTAAGGTGAAATTTCAGGGTTGTTTTGATTTGCATTTCCCTAATGACTAATGAAGTTGAGCATTTTTTAAGATGCTTCTCCGCCATCTGAAGTTCTTCAGGTGAGAATTCTTTGTTTAACTCTGTACCCCATTTTTTAATAGGGTTGTTTGGTTTTCTGGAGTCTAACTTCTTGAGTTCTTTATATATATATATATTGGATATTAGCCCTCTATCTGATGTAAGATTGGTGAAGATCTTTTCCCAATTTGTTGGTTGCCGATTTGTCCTTTTGATGGTGTCCTTTGCTTTACAGAAACTTTGTAATTTTATGAGGTCCCATTTGTCAATTTTTGATCTTAGAACATACGCTATTGCTATTGGTGTTCTGTTCAGAAACTTTCTCCCTGTACCGATGACCCATCTTACAGAAGAAGTGCTCAAGCATTTGTCTTCCACAATTATAAGTACTTTTTATTTTCTCTTTTAGGTTATAGTATAATGACATCATTTCCCATTCCTTTCCTCCCTCTAAACCTTCCCATACACACCACTATCTTCCAAATTCATGAAGTTGTTGTCATTACCTATTGCTATATACATATGTGTATATACATATATATTATAAAATACCAATCTTCTGGGGAAATTCTACATCATAAAAAATGTGTATCTAATTTTGCCATTCACATCTCTTTTGCTTTATATTTTTAAAAATGTGTCTTATATAAGCGTAAGTTGTGTGAATGCTTCTGAATTTAATTGATAGTTTGTATTAATATTCATGTACTTCATTAAATGATACAGCTTTAATTCTATCATTTCATTAATTAGCCCTCTGTTCTTTTTTTTCTAACTTGCATTAATGTTTCTATTTCTGTTTTGGTATTTGCTTCTTGTTTGTAATATTTTATGTGTTCATTTCACTTTGATTTCATACTTACTCTGGTGACCATTTAGTGAATTCATAGGTGAAGTTGGATTATGAGATATCTAACATTGGTTTACATTGAATAGCCCTCCTCAAGTTTGATAAAACTACTTCAGTATGCAAAGTTACATTTATTAAATATCCTGATAGTATGCTCAAATTTTCTCATATAATTTCTATGTCATTATAACACTCTGCCTAGAGATGATGGTTTATAGCCAACAGTATAATTCATTCACCATTTCTGCCCTACTGCTTTTGTATATGTGAGGTGCATATTCAAATATATAGTGCAGGGTAACTGCTTTCAGATTCTTCTTTTAAAATTATATATGTGTGTGTGTGTGTGTGTGTGTGTGTGTGTGTGTGTGTGTGTACATATATGTAATTTCTGAACTTTCACATTCTAGTCTGTAAAATATTGCTTTTGAATTCTATTACTCCTTTCAGCCTTAACAATGTTAGCTAGCTATCCTAGCTAGAGAGGCTTACTGTTACTGAATTCTTTGGAGTCTAATGTATTAGGGAATAGGGCTTCCTCATATCTTAGAAATATTTGTGTTCATCCAAAAATTCTGGATGAACAACCTTTCAACATTTTACAAATACATCCATCCCCGCACATATAATTTCTCATTGCCAGACTACTTGTCATGAAGGAGTTCATCTTCTGGAGGTCTGGAGATTCAATTCAATGTTCATCCTCTTTTGAAGTTGAATTATTACATTTAACAGTGGTTTACATAGAATATCCCTACTCAAGTTTGGTGAAACCTATCTGATATGCAAAGTTACTTTTTAAAAATATACTGATAGCTTATCTAAAATGCCTCATATAATTTCTGTGTTGTAATAATTTTCCTTAATCGTCTTGAACTCCAAATGCATATTAGACAACTTGATATGCTTCCTCTATTCAGTCTGTGTTTAAACAGTTCCATCTGTATTTTAATAAGCCTTCATATGTATATATCTCCATACTTCATCATTCAATCTTCATTTTTAAGATCCATTTTTATTTTCATTTATCATCTACTCTAGCTCTAAAGTTTCTTCTGTATGGTTTTGTTGTGCCAGTCTTACCTGCTCTGTACTCTTACACTGTTCCTTTAAAGTCTGGCGCTTTGGGTTTTATTCACTGCTTCTGTCTCTTTATGGGAACATCGCATGCCCTCCCTGTCACCCACAGTACTGCTACATGCTTGATACTGACTGGACACACCAGAGATCCTACATCTTGACAGTATTCGCTAGTGAATGTTGAGTTCTCTTCATAAGTCAGTCTCTTCTTGTTACTGTCATTTTATTACATATCTTTTTTTCACACTATGACTCTTCTATCAGTCATCTCCTTAGCTCCCAGATAACTATTTTTTTACACTAAGGAATGGTTTGTGTTCTAAAACAGTCTTTTTGGTGTTTTAACTCAGCACTTGAAGCATCTATGCATATTCTTGGATGTCTCTGCATGACTTAGAGAGAAGTTCAGCCTAGCTCCAGGCATTGTGAGAATTCTGCTCCTCTGCCCCTGCCTCAGCCTCACTGCAGTTGCAGGTTAGCAGAGCTAACACTGCAAAGCCCAGCTGGCTGTTCACACGCTGCATGGCCTTTGGCCAGAAACCTACAATGAATTCCAGGCAGGCTTTTAGGTATTTTCTGCAGTTTTATTTTCTGTAGTCATCTTTCTCCCTACTGTGTGCATCCCACAGATCATGATCTGACTTTCAGCTCCTTGGTGAGACAGCCCTATGTTTCTTCTTCCTTTATGCCACAGCAATTGTAAAGCTTCAGTAGACACAGGTGGAGCACAGCTCTTCTGTGATCTCGCTATTCTAGTTTTCTGGATTATAAATTGTCACACTTCACTTTTTCTCAAATTTTTTATTTTGTACAGGAGTCAAGAAAATCTGGTATTAATTATTCATTCATGCCTAGAAGCATAAGACTCATCATTAAATTCCGTCCAAATTAAAACTGAGTGTGATGAGAGGTTGCCTTTGACAAATTAAATGACCACTGTCACAGTTAGCAAGGCAGTGCTGTCTTCAAAGTACGTTTTTTTTTTTTAAATCACAGAATGGGAAGTAAAATAAGCTTAAGTTTCTAGGATAAAATAACCACTAAGCCAGACAAATATATTCTTGAAAAATAAAACATAACTTATTCCTATGAAATGAGATATTGCAGATTTGTAGATGTAAGCATAATTATTTAAAAGTGACTAGATTTCTTAATCAATGCATTAAAAATATGAGAGTATTTGAAAACAGCTACAGAAAGACTCAAAATCGTTGTAGCATAAGGACATTCATTTCTATGCTCATCAAAAGATTTCCCCTACATAAAGACCTCATTGCGAGTGATGAGCCTGAAGGATTCTCTGTGTGACTGTTAGACTAAAGCAGTTTAAATTACAGTGCACGCCTTGCATTTGGACAAAGGGTTTTCACTCTTGTGAGTGTGATGTTAAGATCTAGGAGCAGGTGTGTGGCCCACAGTTACAATTTTAACACTTGGTAACATGAGGCAAGAAGATTGCCAGGAAATAAGGGTTAGCCTGGTCTACATATTAAGACCTTATCTTTAGCCGTCATTTCTCAAACTAATTAGATAAAGATATTAGTTGGGGTTGCCTGTGCTTGAAGTTCATCACAAAATAATTCACCCTCACTGCTACTAGAAAAACAAGGACCCAGGCGAGAGTATATGGGTCCCAAGAGGTCTCCTTGCACATAACTACCATTCAAGGGTTTCTGAATTAGTCACATGAATTAGAAAGACTGAGGAGGATGGAACTCAACAACATAAAGCCCTTCAGAAACAAATGTGAAAACACTGGGCTAGGCACTCTTGACAATATTTATTTTGTTTTTATTGGCAATTTTATTGTTTTGTTTACAAATAACAGGAATTCTCTTTTGGCCCCTTTTCTCTTAATTTTGTTTTCAGGAAAATTTTGACATTTTTTTTCTCAAATGAATAACTGGTCTCATTAGATAATGTTTCTTGTCAATAGCTTTAATTAGAAGTGATAAAACAATGATGTCAACACTATAAAACAAGTTTTCAGGAAAATATATAAGTAATTGTTTTCTTTGAGCTCTCCTTTCCCAGGCTAATATACATCCATCTTTAGAAAATTCAAATTGGTTCACAGAAATTTTTATAGAACAATTAAGAATTTTTCTGTTTATTTTTTAACAGGTTATAGTCTGATGATGGGCAGGAAAGTGTGGTGTAAATGCAACATCAAGGTAAAATTCCACAAAGCCTCTTAGGAACGACATCTCTTCAGTCAGGGGGTAAGGGTCAGACTCTGGAATGAAATTAGACCTTGATGATACATGATTGTCATTGTTCATCTGGTATAGAGCGAGGGAAGGAAGGATAGAGAGAGGGAAGGATAGAGAGAGAAAGAGACATAGAGGAAAGAAAGAACATTTTGCAAACAAATTATTGTGAGGAGTTCTACATATGCATTGGGGACAATGTTCTTTAAGATGGAGGAACATGGAACCAAAAATTAAGAGAATGGTTAGGTACATAGAATATATATTTGGCAGTAATCTCTAAGAGGCTTTGTGGATACTCAGATATCTTCAGATGATTGAGCTTTGACCAGAGTGACACACTTAAGTGAATTCACTTGAAGACCAAAGGCTTATTTGTGAGTCAAGAAATGAAGGACCAAGGGACAGAGCTCCACTGACCAGAGTGAGCAGCTAAATAAATATGTGTAAAAAGCTGTATAACTAGGTGATTGCTTGCATAGGAGACAGAGGCAGAAGGAAGGCTTGACTCTCGGGTTGAAAACCTAGGAGAGAGAAGAAGCATCATAAAAGGTTTCCAAGGGATTAAAATGTCTCAAAGTACGCCAGGAATTAGGTTTACAAAGTCGATGAAGAACTCCATGCTCAAGATATAGTTCAGACCCATAGCCATACTGTACAGAATAAAACCCATAAAAACAGCATGTCCAACTCAGGAACAAAATCATGGGATTTTAAACAATGAGCTTAAAACTGAAATGCAAGGGACTGTTAAGAGTTTATAGATTGGAGACATAGCATCCTATCCAAAACTGAGAGAAAATAAAGTAATTAGTGTGACAAAGAAGAAACAACACAGTAGTGGCATTGGAAACTGAGTAAACTTTACAACAAAATGAAGGTTGGACCACTGATAACCGTGTATCATGAAATGTACTTGACCATTCCTATGAACCTGTAAAAATTGACTCTAAATGAATTACAGGTAAAGCATAGGGTAGGGATGCAACACAAAGCCTGACATATGCCAGGTCAGTATGTTAAAACCAAGGTGCAACCCTAGCCATTTGTGCCTTGTTCAGAAACAAGTCCTACTAATTTTTCCACCTTGCTCTCAAACTTATTATCCCTCTCTCTCAGTCTCTTGAGCTGTAATTAAAGGCCCATGACACCACACCTAGATAAGCCTGCTCTTCAGAGTTTAAAACACCATAATATTCAGAAAAAGTTCATATATAACTATTATCACATTTTGTAAAGAAAAAAATGACATATAATACCAAAGGCGTATGTAACAGAATAATCGGTAGCCTGACTTCATGGAAAGTTAAAGCCTAGTACAGCGGGAATGCACACATCTGTAACACAGCACCTGGGAGGTGGAGGCAGGTCAGGAGTTCAGGGTCATTCTTGGCTATAAGATAAAGAAAATAAAATGGAAAAAAATGCCACATGATGAACTTCCCTCTGTGTTCCAAACGAAACTTTCTAGAAGATATAAAATCAACTATACCTTGGGAATATTTGCAAATCATTTGTCCCCAGAAAGACTGAAATCAAAGAACTCTTAAAACTCAAAATGGTATTCAAGTAAACCAATGGGCCAAAATTATAACAATATCTCCAAAAAATGTGTACATATGACCGTTAAATCTATGGAAAGATGTTTGCTATGCAGCATGATGATCACTATGGACCATTATGTTACCATAAGCTAATACGGCACACTACTATAATAACAAAAATGGACTAGTTAAATTGGCATCTTTGGGAACCATTTTTAGTATTTTAGAAAGCAGTTTGACAATTTCTCAAAATATAAAACATAAGATTGCCAGATTATCCACTATATACCCCATATAATACAAATTGGATGTTTACAAATAAAATCCTTTATGTTTTTTTTGGAAGAATGTTTTAAGATAGATTAGAAGGCTAACTGTCATTTTGAATTAACAAACCAAATGTGGCATGCCCATTCAGCAACAGAAAGCAAAGGAGGTTGGTCTCGTGAAGCTCCTCTCCCCACTGCATCTTCAGAACCCACACTGGCTCTCTGAAACAGAGAATCAACTTTAGACTGAATTTTCCTTCTGAATAGTGAACATAATGTCATAGAAAGGAGGCTCACACTCCTAGGATTCCCCAGGGAGCATGGCATCTGCTAAGAAATGTCTGTATTTGAATTTAGACTCTTAAACTTCTAATCTTGCAAGAGTTTCCCCAGTTCCACACATGACCTCCTTAAGCCAAAGACTCCTTGCTGCTCTAACACCCTTCAAAGGGCTTATAGGTGTCCTATGCAGAGTACAGCAGGGCTTGAGGATCCAGTGCAAGCATCAGTAACTCTTCATTTCCTTAGTGGATGATCTGAAGTTTTTTCATATGGTTTCATGTTGCATGACTAATAATGTAGAAATAAAACCTATGTGGAAGATTTACATTATAGTACCCCAATATAATTTTTCCTCATAAAGTGATGTCAAACGACTTTCAACAGCTGTTCCTTTGTAAAAATTATCAAGTGACTCATGTCAGATGTTTGACCACTCTCAACCAGACAACTATAGAAATAGAAAATAGTGGAGATGACCACACTGGGTTCTTGTGGTGAAGACCTTAAAATACCTAATGCAAACTTTCTATATAAGTAAAAGTGCATTCTTCAAATGAGTATTATTTCCTGCTATACACATTTTTGTTATTCTTACAAAGTGGCATGGCTTTATTAGTATGAAACTTATTTTATCATCATTAAAAATAAGCAGGACAGCAGCAGCCAAGCATCTGAAACAGGAGGATCTCTATACATTTGAGGTTTGACTGGTCTACATAGCAGAACGAAACAAGACTCCATGGTTCTCCTTCTTAAATTCCAGGGTCTAGGTCTTCATGGTGCTGTTGTTTTGTTTCTTATTTGTTTCTTGTTTTGTTTTGTTTTTCCTTCTAAAGGACAAACAGTTCAGAAGGAAGCTGGTTTGTGTCTGTTGTGGATTTTACCACTGCAAAAAGGATTGATATTCACTGAAAGCATTAATACTCCTATTTTGATTGCTTGAGATTCTTATAGTAGTTCTTCAGCAGGTATGTCCTTAAATTAAACTTCATCAAGAAGAAAACTGAAACAAAACAGTAATTACAAGGTTAATGCATTGCATTCTCATCCTTTTTAAGAGTCTGGTATCAAGTATATTATTTTATATTTCTACCAATATGCCTTCAATTCTGAGTTTATCTCAGATACTTATTTAAAACGTTACTTATGTGACTTGCCTGGGCAGAACAGGGAGCATCAATGAAACAGATGGGATGGCACCTGCTGACTTTTATCATCTAGGTCTTCCATGTGCTTGATTCTGTAGTGTAGAGGCACTTCAAGTGTGAATGCAGTTCATTGCAGCAACAAAGTTGTCTTAGGACTGGGGATAACTAGTTCTTTGTTTAGGAAAGTCCAGTCCAGATACTGATGATCCTTGTTTCTGTCACATATTCTGTAGGAAAACTGTAATGTTTAGTTTAGTACAGAGTACAGTGATTCCTGAGAGGACTGTCATGCACACTTTCTTCTAACACACACACACACACACACACACACACACACGCACACGCACGCGCGCGCACGCGCGCGCACACACACACACACACACACACACACCATGATGTAAAGATCCCAGAGTTTCACATCTCTGTAGGTGGTCAGCCTCTCTTCTTGAGAAGATTTTGCAAAATGGTAGATTGCACTAAAGTTGTGGTATTTCCCTTTTCTGATTAAAATTCCTAAAAAGGGCTTCTTAAACGTTGGCAACTTGGTATACAACATTTAGAAACTCCAGAAAATACCACTACCATTGAATTAATGGCCAATGTCTCTGTGCTCTTGCTCATGATTTTTTTCCTCAGGAAAACGACCTTTGAAGGTGTATGAACTCTGGCTGCCAGCTGCACACCCTTAAGCAGCTGACAGATGCAAAGACCAGAGGAGAGGAAGACCCCGACGCACCAGAACCCAGAGCTGCGGACTTTGTTGGTTCTGGTCCCTTTCTATGCTAGAGACCCCTAACCTCATCTGGGTAACTGGCTTCTGGTCTGCACGGGCTGCTGCTTCACTCTATCTGCAGCAGGCAAGCTATTACGCATCTAATCAGAGCAGTATTTTAAGCTTACTCTCCAAGCAACATCTCCGCAAAAGCAAGCTGGTGAGAGACGCCTGCTCTGGACCCTAAAGAGTCTGGAGTCCTTCCCAGCGAATTGTCTCTCACCCTGCGGAGCACGCCAGCTCAATTACTGGAGAAAGAGGTTGGTCCTTGCCACCGCCCTCCCCTCCTGTCTTCAGTAGGAGCGGAGAAGAGGAGATCCGCTCCAGTGCGCACGGGAGTGACCAAGTACAGCTGGCTACAGGGCAGCGACCTGGACGCGGGTCCTTTCCTCCTCCCGCGGCTACACCCGCCCTGTGCGCCTTGAATACAGCGCTGGACCATCCCGGCAGGGCTCCCGGGTGACATCACTCCTGAAGATACTCGCACTCTGGTCCTCATCTTTACAAAGCCTCTATTCGTGTCTTTGTGGGTCTCTGGAGAGGGCTCCCGGCTTCGGGGAAGAGAGCAGGACACTGAGCAGCAACTGACCAGAGGAAGCTAAAGAGCAGGGTCCAGTGAACGAGTACCCGAGCTGGCGGCGACATGAAATTCAACGCTGCACACTACCTGCTGCCCCTGCTGCCTGCACTTGTCCTCAGTACCAGGTGAGTCCAGGAGCAAGAGGCCCCAAGCCAGGAGGTTGCGCTCCTCCGCTCCTCCGCTCCTCCGCTTCTCTGCTCCTCCGGGGAGAGGCACCTCCCACTTAAGCAAGATGCTAGCTGTGTGATTAAGATTCAGAATCCTTGGCTAGAGCAGAGACCTTCTATAGTTCCCTTAGTACCTTGAAAAAGTACCAGGGCTGCCTCCTTTCAGGGATAGAAGGCTTCTCTTCGATGCAAAAGGAACCTTTCCATCCCCAACTCCTTTGGAGCCCAGGAACAGTGAACAGGCAGAAGTAGGACAACATAAAGAGGAAGTAGGGAGAGAAGGGAATTTCCCCTGGAGTGCCGGTTTACATTAGACCCCTCCTAGTAATGTTCCCTCCTAGGGAACTCGGGTCCCCCGTGAAGCAGATTCTAACGTTCCATTCTGGGAGCCAGAGGAAGCAGAAGGTGCTAAGACTTGTACAGTAGTCCCCAAACTCCTCCAGTGGCGGTGGCCTGACTGAGGTCTTGAGTGGGCTTGGTGGCAGGTGACTTACTTTGGTTGTGTTTTGAAGCAAGCTTCAGATTTAAAGTTACAAGACAGTACAGAAGCAGAAAGGAACCTAGTTGGAAACAATCGGGCACTGTGCTCCATCACTGGCCACAGAAGAGAATTTCAGCCCCAGCACAGAGGACCTATTTTTAGTGGGGATTTCAAACACGCTGACTGAGAAGTGCTTTGTGACTGCTGCTGGGGATCAGTCTCAGAGTTGGTGATGGGTTTGCTTTCTTCTCTCACAAGCACAGCACAAGGGTGGCCTGTTTCAGTGCCTGGGACTGAATTTCTTCTGCATGCCTTGAGCACCCGACTGGCATCAGCCCCTTTCCTTTGGCCTCCGTGAAACAAAATAACCCACAGGGTGGGAGTTCTTTCAAATCTGCATGAATGGAGACAGTATCTGATTGTATAACTCACCAAAAATAAAGTAGAAATACACACAAGTGTATGAGATTCAGAGAGGAAAAAATAATGAAGCATATTTGCAAGTTCTTAAAAGTAAGATGATGAGTTGCTGTATCTGTTTCTAGTACATATTTCTTCCAGGCCTGCCTAATCTCAACTTTTCATACAAATACTATCCTATTTATCTCCAAATATTGATGAATGTGTTCTTTCCTTGAACATAAGACCCAAGTGACTTTTCCAGACTGAAATGAAACTTGAATTTTAGTTCTTCTAAGCTTGCTTGTCATTTCAGTTTATATTCTTATGTTTGTAAAAGAAATCCACATTGCTTCCCAGTATTAACAGGACGTTTCTAAGCAATAAGCTCTGGAATACTCTAAGTACCCACACCCTAATAAAGTTTGTCTTTGGGTCCCTGTCATTTTCTCTCATCCTCTGCTTTAATAATTGCTTATGCTTTCCTTTGTAGAAAGGATATTTCTAAAATTCATACTTAAGCAGATGCCTTTCAACATCCAAATTAAGTAGCAAATGTTGGAACAAGGGAAACCCAACCTACAGTGGCATAAAAGACATAAAAAACTCTTGAGCTCCCATAGTCCATTTGCTTTTGAAAGCAGTTATCATTTGAAGAAGCCCTATAGTCTCCATCCAATGCTTGCTACTTCTATAATGAAGAGCAGGAAGCTTCCCTATCTATGAAAGTGTTAATTTCTATAGATACTTGTAGTACTGAAAATTAACATATTTGTTTCACAATATTAAGTTATGCTGAGTTGAAATTAGATAGGAACATTCTACGGTGTTGATATTTTCATCTTACCAAAAAAATACAAGATGAACTTGGAAAAATTAATTTCTATAATTAGCAAACCATATACATAGCAGTTTGGGGCCAATATATTACTCTAGATCCTAGCTTACCTTTTGATAGTGAACATAGTGAAAATAAATGTTATGCTCTCAGGATGTCACTTACTACAAGAGAATGGACTTCATAGAAATCTTGCAGAAGGCCATTCCCCTCCCAGTCTTATGACAATGAGATCTGGTCAGCAGTTCTCATTGTCGTAAGACACTCATAAAGGTTAAAACCCAAATCGTAAGGCTCTGTCAAGACAGCTGCGTTAATCAAGCCTGACGTACTGTGGAGCAACATAGTGTGCCTAGTGCTTCTTTCTGTGAGGCAACAGCATTTCACATGCTTACACTGTGGTGACTAAACACACACAGGATGACAATAGCCACTTGTTGACTCTAAAGTTCCTTCTAAAGTGTGGGGAATGTGAAGCTGAAACTCTTGGTGTGTAATGCACTCAGCCATGTGTCTCTCTCCATACAGCTCCTTAGAACTGCTGAAGTCTTCTGCAGGAAGCCTGGTGCTCACCTCTCTCCCAAAGTAAAAGAATAACTGCTTTGAAACTGATGCTGTAGTTGGAGGAAAACAGTGCTTTTATTAGTGTTCTAGCTACAGGGATGGCAAACCTCAGATAATTCTGCCTTTTAAATAGGAAGGATTGGCATGTCTCTTCTGCTTGCTCTCTCCTTTTTTGTACAGCTAGTCATCACATAAATATCAAGTAGACATCCCGGGATCCCATGGGCATGAGCAGTAGCAACAACTCTGATTTAGACTGACTCCATTTGTTCTGAAAGAAATCTGAATATACACCTTTAACAACCAAAAAGCACATTTTTTTCCCTATTTTCCTAGTAAGCCCCATGGACTTAAAAAAAAGACATTAATTTCTTAGCATATTGTTTCTGTTGTTTAGAAAGCACACAGAAGTTCACAAATACAGTCAAGCTAATGACTTGAAAATGTAGCTAATACAAAGATCCATTTAACTTGTACACAAATGCATGTGGTCAAAGAACACTAATGCATGAGAAGGTTGAATAGCTTTGGAATAGAGTGATTGTACTTTTCAAATAGTTTCATTCTGCAGGAGGATTAAATTGCTATTCCAAGCAATATGTAGAGCTCAGAAAGAGGGCACATAGGGACTGAGAGAATGGTGGAGGAATATTTCTTTAGAAGTTCAACTTGACAAGAAACCATGGGGTGCTGGTGCGGTTTGTGCTTTAGCTGCTGAACCTTAGTTCTTTTATGCTGTGTCCATGCCCCTGGTGCCTTTGCATTGTGAACTTCCAAATGGATTGCGATGGAGTAAGACATAGCAGGGAAGGAAGGAGTGAAAGCCTACCCACTTCTGACGGGTTGGTATCAAGAACGACATTCAGCAGATGTGTGATTACTGTCCTCTCAGGAGGAATCACCTGTGAGGTCTCCTCTGAAACCTTGATTAGCAGCTGTACAGGATGTTTCCATAGGACTCTATTTCCAGATGATACTTTACACTATGGATGCCCAAGGCTCCCATTTCTTCTGTGCCTTATTCCAAACTCAAGATGAATCTGTGTGTAGATGAAAGGAAGAGAGGACAGGAAACCTACAAACTCAGGAACACACAGAAACACTTTAAGGAAATGTATTTGATATAGGAAGGAGTCTCACTTTAACAATGATAAAATGGTGAGAGGTATGAGAGGTACTAACAGTTGCCCACTCAACTGCTTCACACATTAAGATTTGTATCATTCCATGTAAACGGATTAGAGAAGTGTCCATAACAGATGTCTGTGAAAGAGAATGTATCTGCTTCTGAGGCTGCAGATACATCCCTACATACATATTTCCAATCGCACTTTTAAAGTGTCTTTTTTTTTTTTGATGAACCTTTGTGGATCACATTTTCTTTATGACCAGTGGCAGCAACAATTCACATGTTTATGTATTGACCTTGCAATTGTCCCAAATCAAAATACATGCAATTGAAACTTGACCTTCCAACATGGAATCACAAGATGCCTGGGATTTCTGAAGTCTTACATGACATTTTTTATGGATTATTTGTGATGTCAGATGTGTAACTGTTTCTGAATAACTGTTAGAAGATTTGCTAAATGTCGTTTTACTAGACAAAGCTCATTTATTTAAGTGGTCCAAATAACAGGTAGCATTTAAAAATGTTTCTCTTGTAAGTTCATATAAGCAGAAATGTATGAACTTACATCCATTATTTTAATATTTTCTGCGATGATTTTATTTACATAAAATGAGAGTGCTGTCAGTCACTCAGCACCTGAGTCATTTGGCCAATAAAGTATATTAGTTATAACTATGTATCTTCTACCAAGACATGCATACAAAGAATTCTATATTATACAAAATTGAACAAATGATAGCCATGGTTTTTTATATAAACCTCCATGTGTAAATTAGGAGACAATAAGCATTTCAGAAGTTTCGATTGTAATATCTACTTTCCAATAACAGCAAGGTTATGGGTATTTTATCTTCAGTCTTCATATCACGGAGCTATGGCTCATCCTCATGCACAGATTTTTTTATTGAGTCAAGTATCACTAATCATATAACCTACCGGACAATGTTAGTATAAAACCAGGACTAATTAATTAAAAGAGTTTAGAATATTGCATGCAACAAAGTAAATATCCTTTAAGACTGTTATCAATGCCTAGAAACGTTTTCATGAAATTATTTTGTACTAACAGAAAAATAAAGGAAATCTCACATGTAGATCAGTTAAATGGCATCCACTTAGCAGGATATTCTTGTCACTAAAAGAAAGAATGAGAGGCAGAGAGAAGGAATCAGGGTGAGGGGCAGTGAATGTGGCTTGGTATCTGAATCCGTGTTCTCAAGACTGTTCTGCTGTCACAGTATCTGGTTGGCTCTGTGTACTTTGCTAAACATTATGACTGTTAGAGGTATTTATTTTAATCACATAGAATGTGGTTCAGCACAAAAAATATTGTAGTACTTGGGTTTCTGTTTAAAATGTAATTTCATATACACTGTATAAATTATAATATCAATTACATGTACAGTATGTAAATCATAATATCAGATCAAAGCCATGACCACGGGTGTCAATGAATAACTAAGATAAGCTGTTTTCAGCTCATGGGTAGATAGATTTAGAAATTTGTCTGATTTCATTTTCTAATGTTTATTGCTTTCATCATCCATTAGCAATATTTAAATTTTATAAACACTCAAACAATCATAGACAAATGTCACATGAAGAAATAGTTTATATTATAGAAAAAATTTAAAAAAAAAACAGTAATGGAAAAGAAGCTGGGTTGTTCCATGTCTGCATGATTCCTACTGTGACCAGTGTTCAAGGCAGCTTTAGAGCCACAGTGCCCTTCTTAGTCTGCGTATATGATTCTTGAGGTGTGAATAGCTATGCTTAAAAATGGACATGAAAGCCAGGCAGTGGTGGACATGCCTTTAATCCCAGCACTTGGGAGGCAGGAGCAGGTGGATTTCTGAATTCGAGGCCAGCCTGATCTGCAGAGTGAGTTCCAGGACAGCCAGGACTATAGAGAGAAACCTTGTCTTGAAAAACAAAGCAAACAAAAAAACAAAAACAAAAACAAAAAAAATGGACATGAAAAATATATCCTTTTTTTCAGCCTATAAATCTCATGAGTTTGTATTTGTTTCCAATGGCATGTGTCATGTGTGTACACTATTGAACCAGAAGCCATGTGTGAGTAAGAGGAAGTAAAATGTAGAGATCATATTAAGCCTATGACCAAGAGGAGACATTTACAAAAACTCATATGAGCATTGTTCCGTAAGTAAAGATGACAGAGAATTATTGATAGTAAACGACTCTTCATAGAACAAACTGAAGGTCAACCAACTAGTCAACATCTTCTCCAAATGAATTCTAAACACTGGAAGATGTCTTTAGACCAGGGGTGGGGTCTGCCATTGTGTCTGACTTGTTTCCTGTAGCTTTGGAGTGCTTTAATCCCTTCAAGTGTACTTTAAAGAGTCTACTGTTGGGAGGTAAGTGCAAACAAAGGCTCTGTTTAGTTCAAAGCTCTACATTTTACAAGAAGGAAAATTGAGGCTCAGAGTGAGATTTCTCTAAGGCTGCAGAGAGAAAAATAAAACAAACCCCAGAACTTCCAAAGGGATTTTTTTCTATCATGTCAGTCTGCTCAACAACAAGTCTCTTTTCTTATCAGGCAACATGAAAACAACTTGTTCCTTCAATACATTAAGAGGATCCTACTTACAGTGAAATATAAGGTAATTTTAAAGCATGTCTCCAACCACATGCAATCTTGAATCACAGAGGCTATAGGCAAAGGGAATTACAGCAAGAAGAAGAGCCCGGTCCTCACACTGTGCTCAGTTAATTTTAGAAATGAGAGCTGGTCCCAGACTATCCAAGATCATCTTTAGGTCTGAAGGAGAGTTGTTAATGATTTTTACTGCTGCACACAATTAACCCTGAAAAGATACATTAAAATGGTGATTGTTGGCCCATATGCTCTAATGTAAAGCAATATTTTTGAAGTGATATTTTATGACATTTTATGAAATCTAATTATTGAAACTAATTTATACAAATGTGTATCCTAGAAATTTGAGTAACTATTCCTCATGGGTTAAGTCTATGGCAATAATATAAAGATTGACTAATTAAAATATGTTTAAGTATATTTCATTATGTAGCATGTAACTATACCAGGTCCCTCAGGAAATCCTGAGGTTTGCTTAGGTAACAAATCTGGTGTGCAGGTTAGCACATCTCAGATGAGCAGCATGCCACCGAGCAAGTTATTAAAACTGAAAATAGATGCATTTGTCGAATTGACTTCAAAATTCTTGACTAATACAGCCCAAATGACAAAATTATAGTATAATTTATGCTAATATTGTGCTCAGGAAGAAAAAATGGTGGAGGGCTTTGATGAGAATGTGTAATAAACCTACCTGTTAGGCAGACTGCACATGACACAGCTCCTATAAAGAAAATATTGGACTCAAGATTCTCATCGGTGTTGATAATCAAATAACTAAAGATTATGGGCAGTCTCCCACCTCGGCCTTCTTTCCAGTTTTACATCTGTTGCTTAGAAAATCATGTAAGGGCTTGATACACTGCCATACCAGGTCTCTGTAGTCCAACTAAGTAAGATGTCAGTAAGGATTAATGAAGATTTTCTTCATGCTTCCTATGGGGCCTGCACCTTTTTCCAGCCAAGGTGAGGGTGAGAATTCCTAATGTTCATAATCTTACTTAAGGCATCCTCTTAGGGTTAAGAAGCCCTCACTCATTAATGGTGGAGTCGATGGTCAAAGGAAACATAATGCTTACCTCATTACATGGAATTAGATCCTAGACTTACAAAATCAGAGCCTTAGAATCATGGAGATTTAGAATGGCAATTAACACGTCTTTGCCACCTTGCTCTGATCCATGGAAAGGTAACAAGAATGCCCCTATCATAAAGTTGTCAAAAGGAATCATTATGATAATATATGCAAATCATAATGTCCAGCTGAGAGAAGTACAACTCAACACAACAACCACCATTATTACATCATTAGAAGATCTTGGCAAGGCTTATCTACCCAAGTGTTCTTGCATTTTAGAAGGTGATCTTTAATAACAGTCTTTTCTCACTAGTATACACAGGGTAGCCAATCTTAGTAGGAAATAAGTTTTGAAGTTCAACCCTACCTTGAAGTATGAAGGCATTTCTTCCTTATCTGCAAGGAAAACTACTTGGAGTACAGTACAGGGACTAGTTCTTTGTCATCTTAACCAGGCCCATTTGGAACTACTAATTTAACTATCTATTGTTATCCTCAAAGAAAAAGAAAGCAGGGTTGTACAACCCAGTTTAGATCTAAAACGTCAAAATTCTGTTGTCAATTTAGTTAAAATAAAAATTAAAGTTTTATTAAAAGTATTCTTAATAATGTCACATCAATAGCTTTGCGGAGAGTTCATTGTTCCAGCTCACCTGATAATGGCAGAACCAAATATATCATCTGTGAGGAAAAGCAAACATATAGACAAGTCTAGACCCAGTGAGGGTCCTGGACTGTTTCTCCTAAGTAGGTTCCTAGAGGCTAGGCCCTGTCTGAGTGTTATCAAATGGTCCAGGAAAGTGTTGCACAGGAGAGCTATTATAATGCTATGTGCATGGGAAAGACAAGTTTAAAATCAAAAGAAAAGTTCACAAACAGTAGTCTTTCTGCCATAGAAAGACACAAGTTCCCTTTTTCGCATGCTGAAGATCATTCCTTGCTGATCTTTGCAGTAACTAAGCCCTTGGCATTGGGTAGGAAATGGGGGGAAAAAATCTCTGCATTACAAAAGAAACAAGAAGACGTGTGAAAAATTGAAGTGACATGTTGGCGAAAGGCAGATATGGTTGAAAGAGCCGGTTATTGTTGAGAGTCTAGTTCTTTTTCTTTCTTCCACAGAGAGAAATGTGAGCTCATTTGACAAGTAAGTTCACAAGAAAAGTGGGAGAAATTGCTCTTTTCCTGACACTTTCCTTCGGAAAGTTATAGAAATATATTGAATCCTTGCTTTTTAATGTTCTGCACAGATCTTTATTTCAGCTGTTTACTTTATAGAATTGAGAATTGTGGGGTACAGGTTCAACCAACATGACTGAAGATAAAGCAAGCCTCTGGAGGTGTTCCAAGTACTTACTTTCTGTTACTTAACCCTTATGGTTTAGCAATATTCACACTATGCATGCTATATACCTAGGGTAATCTGAACTTTGAGTGAATTTAAATGATTAGCCTACCTTCTTCCAAATAGATAGTACTCGGACCTTAGTCTGTTGTTCTGATACTGTGCCTATGAAATCACAATGCTGCTTATAGAATCAAATTTCCACATAAAGACACACATAAATAAATAAAAGTATTCTAATAACCTAATAATGGGAGCTGGAGTTAACAACACTTGATGCTCTTCTAGAGAACCTAGGCTCAATTCCTAATACCCATATGGCAACTCACCGCCATTTGTAACTCCTAGTACTTTCTCCTGGCCTCAAGAGGACCAGGCATGCACACGTTGCACAATCATATATACAAGTAAAACACCTATACACTTTAAAAAGAGGTATACTCCTAATGAGAATGCTGAGACTCCATGTTCTCATGAGATGGGAGGATGGATGACATTAAAGTAGTCTTAAAATAAGTCAAGGAAATATGTTAGTTTGAAGACAGAACAAAATGAAGCTTTCATTAAAAATCCAAAAATTTCCAGGCAATTTCATCTGAGGAAAGATGAAATTCCTTTTCTGAGTGTTTCTCAAAATATACTCTTCACTGTGTGAGAATGAGCATCTCCTGGAGTGAACTTGAAAGAGACAGATCCAAGCTCCTGTATTGGGCATCAGATAAGTTCTCTGAGGAGAGGGCAGTGGATTTCCATCTCAATGTGAAGCCTCCTGTGAATATGAAAAATCTACAAATCACAGCTTTAGTGTTAGAGACCATAGAACCTGGAACTCTTTGAGTTCATTGGCATTAACTAAAAGAGAAAATTTCTTTTCAAATCAGGGGACTTTGGTAGTCTATGGCAAAAGTCACACTGTTTATTGTGTATAAATGTATTTAATTAGTGAGTAGGTTTTCTCACACCAATAGGCATTTATCAGTCCAGTTGCATGAAGCATTTTCTGTGGTCATGTGCTATTCTCCAAAGAGGAAAAAGATCAGATAAGTTAGATGCTGTGAAGTGATTTACATGGATTCAAGGGGCATGCTAGAAAATAAGGCCAAGGGTGAGGTAAATTGCTGAAATGCACAGAAAAGGGTGAGCTCTAACTCCGGGCATGACTAACTGCCTCAGCACAATCGGCAATATGGAGGCAGCAAAACCCAAGACCTGCACTGCCATGCGGCAGAACCATATGCTTGTGTCTTCTTGACACAAGACATCTGGAAGTTCAAATCAGTCACTTGTGATTTTACCCTACCGAGCACACTCACATTCTGTCATAGTCACAACTGGTTTTCATGCTGGGGAAAATATATTTTCTCCAGAAATTTGCTGAATTAAATAACAAGTGAAATACTTCTTAACATTTGTTTCTTGTTGTCCTTTTTGTCTGCAGTAGTCATTTTCTCCTTTGTGTGGAAATAAATTGTTATAAAATAGAATTTATTTAGTGATTAAGCTCAACCAGGTTAATCCTCACAGTTGATCTCTGTGGTGGTTCTTGATGTTGCCCTCTATTATAGGTAAGGAAGCTGAGGCACACAGGGATGACACTGGTCCCTTTTAAAGCCAGTCTTTGAGCTAATGGTAAACCCAAACCCCAGTGATGCTGTGCTCGTGTGCTTAAAGGGTGACTGTATGTTGAAGTTGCATCTTTCTATTGTTCTGCTTTCTTTTTAGTTTCCTCAAAAAATAAGAAATAAAATAATAAGCTAAAATGGCTAAAGAATATAACAAATAAAGGAAGAGATATAAACACAGACATTTTTTGCAATATTTTCTACCATTCCTATTAAAAATAGCAGAAGATCCTTTCCATAATGTTTATTTTACCCTATTTCTATTGCGGAAGAAAATTGCCATATATTAGTAAAGACTCTTCTTTTCACCTGTGGCCTGATTGGCAAAACTGCCAATGATTGTAATTTCCCCATCTCTGGGTACAGATGCTGCCCAAATATTAATCAAGTGGCTTGAACAGGGGTGTGACTTTCATGTCTCCAGTTTTCTAAGTCCTACTGGTGTGATTGTGGCAGTGGTAAGATTCAAGCAAGAATTCTTAACACAGCAAATTTTTGGTTTTTCCATGTAATAATTATCCTCTGAATTATTCTAGGGTTCCTGTATTTAAAGAACCTCATGGAGTCTTTACAGATTAAGATGTTAAGTATCAGAGAAGTTAGTAAATTTAAGGTCACAAAATTAATAAAGAGCTGCAATGTGAACCCATAATTTAATAGGCATAAGCAGCAAGGTTGGAGTGCTCAGACATAATGGTTATCATAAAATGTGTGTGATTTACGTTCATGGAAAATAAATCAGAAGCAAGGTGCTGATGGGAAATGAATGCAGATTGGTGGGAAGAGGCACCTCAGGGACATACTTGCTCACACAGGGTGCAGTGTTCCTCCCATTTAGTAGGAGATTTCACCTTTCACTTTACACATGTGGAGAGTGGCAGATTAGTCTGTAGCTCAGCTGAATTTGAGCCTGATCACTTTGGGCAAAGCAACAATAGCAGTAATATTAATCTCAGCAAACACTACAGCCGCAAGATACAGATCAAGCCTAAGAACTCTGGTGTTGCACTTCTACTATTGACCAGGAGATGGCACAGTAAAGCATTATAGTCTTCTGTGCTAGACTTAACCCATTATAGACTTGACACATTATTCACAATGTTGATTTTCCTAAGGTTTGGTTTCAAATACAAATTATTGACATGGAGTTATGTACTGTGTACATAATAAACACAGTTGCATGTTTGGAGATCTTGCTTAGTGGTACAACGTGGTCAGATTCCTGTATTCTATCTCTAATAACAGACCCTACATAAAATAAGACAGCATAAATTATATATTATACATGTATGTGCATGTGTGCGTGTGTGTACCATATTCAATTTCTACTTTAATAAGGTCATTTTTGTGATATGTTCATCAGATTAATTCCATTACCAGCTGGATCATTTCCCATGTTTGCCTTCCTTCTTAAGGGGCAATGTGCATGAAAATTTAATACTGTGCCAATTTTCCCACATACACTGTATTTTAGATTCATTACATCAAAGTATTTCTTAATGAGAGCCTTAAAGGGCAATGGGAATCTTGTGAAAGGGGCATATCATAAAGTTTTGTATTTTAATTTTAATATTTCATGCATGGCCATACATATTCACATTCCACACATTCACACATCCATAGAGGAATTCGTAATTACCTCATCTTGTAGACAAGAGGACTGCCAGTGGTGATAGCTGCATGGCACAAATGTCAGCTCTGAGCTCCACTTTTGTGATGTCACAGTTGCTTTGGATGTAGACAGTTGATGAATAAAGATGCCATATTGTTTCCGGGATGAATTTCACTGAAAGAAGCAGAGACAAACTGATGGAGCACAAATCATGCTGAGCTTCATCGTGGTAGCTTTCCAGGTTCATATTCTAAGGTGAAAGAAAGGTTTCCAGTCTCCAGGATTAAATTGCACAACACTATGCAGTGCTTGGTGTGTTTGGTAAATCTGGCTTTAGCCATACATTTGTTTTCTGTCTCTACATAAGTTGAGGTCAGAACCTACCTCTACATCTTGCCTACTTAATAGATTAAAATAAAGTTTTGCATAGCTGTTAGTCAATCTCAACCTATACTTTTAGCATATAAGGTAAAACTCCACTTCTTTCTCATAAATTTCAAATCAAAATATAGAAAATGAAGCACCAGTTAGTTCTTTCTTGCTGGAAAATGAGAATAAAGCTGTTATAGATCTGCCAAGGGATTGGGATATTTCTATTGTCATCTACCTTTCTTCTACAAAATGTGTATATACTACATATTGTCCTTATGATGATGGCGAAGACTCATGATACCCTCCATCACCTCAGGGCCAAGTGGGTATGCGTTTAACAGACACCACCCTTTAACATAAACTTATGGTGGATACTAACACACTTGATGTTCTCATTTTCAGCCAAGCCTTTGATAAACTACATGGACTATTGGCTTGGTGTTGGGTGGTCTCTCAACAATTTAAATAAAACATTTTTTTCTAAGATTACTTAAGGCTCAGCTGTGATGTTCAGTGGCTTAGGTATATTACAGTTGTTTTCAGTTTGAAGGACAATTTTATCATAAGTCAAAGTTTGTGTGCATATGTGTGTGTGTAATGTTTAATGTTTTATAATTAAATATTATAATTAGAAAGTATTTAGTTGAATATTGTTTAATTATTATTTAATAATTAAGTGTTTTATTATTAAACACTTAATATATATTAACACTATATATAGTGTTAAATGCCTGTGTTGATATTAAGGTGGCTATATTAATATTTGCATGCATACATAAACATGCATCTTTGTTTGTGTTTCTAATTGTAGAAGAAATTTTAAAACATTTCTGGGCTTTCAAAAGTCTTATGCTACAAACAAAGGCCAAAATAAGTTGTACTATGAAAGATCAATCAATTAATTCCATTACCACCAAGTACACACTAAATTCTGGTAAGAAATAAGTAAGTTTTTCTTTCAGAACATCAGTAGCCATTGTGTCTCTGTGACCTTTCAGAGACTGAACATAGACAGTTTTTATCCAAGAGAAGGATAGAGAAAGGTGATGGACAGAGAAAATAAGAGCTTACCAACAGAATGTTAAGTGGAGGAACAAGCATGGTCTGAACTGAGAGCATGTTTGATGTGTGCTAGAAATGTGCCTTGGGCAGGTACAGTCAGACTTCCTTGGCTATGGGCTATAATAACAAGCTCATACGGCTAGGGAATAGCATTGTCTTATGGAGGCAGAATGTTTTAAAGATGAGTGGTGAGCACTGCCCTACTCATCAGACATGTACAGTGTCACTGATGCAGAATTCAGAGGGGATGTTTCTCGTCTTTTTATTCTGTCAATAAAAATGACAAACTGGCAGAGGCATACAGAGAATAAAACCATGAAGGCAGACAGAAAAGAGCTGTCTCTGTTTCCCCATCTATAGAAGAACAGAATGAGAAGAATGGTGTGTTCATTTTTTTACACCTTGCTATAACAAAGTTTCTGAAGCCAGACACCTTAAAAAGCAAAAAAAGGGGGTTTATTAGGTCATAGTTAGGTAAACTCTAACTGTGCATGACTTCTTGGAAAGCACCTGAACAAGAGAAAGATGGCTTCATTGAAGGGGCAAGGTGTACTCTCTCATGAGAGGTTGGTTGATGACTCTGTTGGGACATCATGCCTTTTGAAGTATATTCTCTTACTACAGTTTAATGTCCTGAGCAACACGATCACTAGTTCACTAGTTACGAATGACTGCCTGGGCTACTAGAAAAAATAACTTGACAATTGGTTGGTCTAGTAAATAAGTACCTTAAAATAATATTTACAAAGAACCTACCAAATGTAAAAAATAAAATGTCCAGGAAATAACTTTAATTGCCTGGGATCTGAGGTATGTAACCAAGACCCTTCATGAAGGATGCAGCCATCTGAAGAAAAGAGAATTCATTACTTTAGAGAATAGGGAAGAGAGAGCCGAGTGAGATGTCACAGAAATAAATGACTGCTAGAAATTTAGCTTCTCTCAAAGCTAAGAGGACTTTCAGATCACATTTTTTTGTTTGGGAAATAAATTCCTAGGGAAATGTCACCTTGAGTAAAGGCACTAAAATGAAGTCTTAGTAATGACACTACCCAGTTGTCTATGACTATTATTGGTCTGATTATTTGCAAGGAAAAGACCACAGACCTCACTACCTCAGGGTGGGTTTGCCTCTGTGGTATTATTTGATATCAAATTCCAACAGGAAGTGTTGTCTATGCAAGCTGGCCCAAGCAGAGGAGCCCACCCAAACAGAGGGTGCCTGCTCAGGTAGAAGCTAGCCCAGGCAAAGTCAGCCCTAACAAAGGTGACCCATATGAGGCAGAACCTCAGGCTTTCAGGTTTCCAGTTATGCAGCCTTGGATGGTCTGTGGATGCTCACTTTGGTCGTGTTAGAAAAATAACCACATTGAAGTCCTATTTTAAGGAATAACAAATGCATTGAAAAATAAGACAACAAAACCACTTATACTGTCTTGAAATATGCTGCTTATTAGCATTGAATTATAGATGTGGATGCAAAACAATGGTTTCTTTGAAAAATTGTTATTAGTAATAGCAGTAGTAGCTATGTGTGTGTGTGTTTGTGTGGGGGTGTTTGTATGTATGTTTGTGTAGGAGAGGTGTGGGGGTGGAGTAGGGAATTGCAAAGTCATTCTAGGGTCAGTTCTCTCTTTCCACTTGGGTTCCAGGAATCAAGTTCAGGGTATCAGGCTTGTATAACATGGGTTTTACTTATTCAAATGTCTCACTAATCCCATCAAACTATTTATGTGGGATATATATAGATCTTACATAGATACAATATATAAAGAAATCTGGCTGTGAAACTATGACCATTGAAGATAGACCCTGTATGGGCTCTAAAGTGTATATATCATCCTGTTTTCTTTGTTTTCCTCCGTTTTCTTCTCTTTTCTCACCATCCTTTCCCCTTCTCTCTCTCTTCTCCTCCTCTTCATCCTCCTGATTTAAGTTGCTTAGGTTGTTCTCTAGCCTCAGCCTTGTTAATGCTGGAATTACCTACTTGAGTACCAAGATGTAAATTTAAAATGACAGTCCAATTGTCTTTGAATATCAGAAACTAAATTGACACATTTTCCATGAAGTTCTACTGATGGGGAAACAATAAGATTATTATAAGGAAGTGATTCTTTAAGATGTAGGAACTATGCCTTTCATGTTTCATATTTGTTACCAAACAAACATTCTTAATAAATGAGAATAAAAATATTATAGGACTTATGGAGTGGCTATTATCTTATGTAATTAGTACATTGCATAATCTCTCTCTCCTAATGCATAGTTAAGAGACTTGGATTGGCTAGCTAGTTAATGGCAGGATATGAAGTTAAGGTAAGGACTGTAAAAGCCTAACATATAAGTTCTTTATCATTGCAATCATAAATGTTAAATATATGCATTAGTTGAGAGAAAAAATCTGACTTTCCTATTTCCCCTGAGACAGTCTAAAATCATAATTTTGGTGAACACAGAATACAACCCTGAAGGCATCCTTACTATCCGTGGAGAGTGAAAACTCTTTCTCTCTTTCATTTGATCAAACATCTGGGAATGTACTAAATGTACTAAAGAGCATGTTTGTTGAATATGTTTAATAGAGTTTTGAGAGTATTAAGTCAGTGATAGGAACCTCAAGTGGGTGGTGGACTTTATTAAGAATTTTTCTATCCAGTCCTCAGAATACTTGCTTTTCTTCAATAGGTAGCTTGCTGCAGCAACTGCAGATGCCAGGCAATATTACAAATGCTTTAATTTTATTTCATTTCTTTAGTTAATCGCATTCCTTGGCTTTTAATTTTACTTCAGAAGCTACACAGCTATGTGGCTTTATAGTACTCTAACAATAAAATCCCTACTATCTAGAAATCTTTAATTTTCAAGGAATTTGAATTAGAGGATTTTAGAGTCCTGCATCCTCATAAGTGGGGAATCTGGTAGAAAGGCAGCTGTCACACTGCAGTGGGATTAGCATCAGCAGAATTAAATGAGTAGCACTTGCTACCCCACTCACTAGTGTACGGCTGGAAATGGAATTGCCATTGGCAGAAAGGGAAGGCAGATCAAACTCATGCATAGGGATAGCTCTGTCTATGATTGGATTTGGACAGCGTTATGAAGTTATCCCTGCAAGACAAACCAGGTGTGATGATGGATATGTGCTCTGCCACAAGCAGCACATATACACGGAGCTTGCAACATCTCGAATATGCCCTGCAGAGTGTGCGGAAAGTTAAGATTCTGTAAGTTGCTGAATAATAGCAGCAGAACTCTTAACACTGGAAAGGGACTTGAAATAATGGCTCCTCATTCTCTCTCACTTGCATTTTTTTCCCTGCTTGTGCGTTACTCATACATATTGAGGTAAGTAAAATGAGTCTGTTTATATAAGAATTGGAATCTGGGTCAGAAGAGGTTTAGGAAACACTGATACTGCAACTTAATGGTTGATAGTTCAGAAAGTTAGACTTTTTTTTTTGTCAATACAAAGCTCACTAGCAAACAATCCCTAAAGGATTACCTCCATCTGTAGAATAACAAACCCCACCCATGGTGAACAGGAAAAATGATGGCATACCATTGAGTTCATTGCATCCCAGACTACTGCTTAGATTTCCATGCACCAGCATATCTTTGTGAATGCATGCACACTCGCATGCAGTAAGTTTTGTCGAATGGATTTGCTCACAACTGTTAGGCAAATCATAGAAAATAAATCTTGGATTAATCATAAGTAGGCTCCACTCAGAAAACCTGTCCAGGAAATATGGGCTGTTGGTTGCTCATTCCCCCTTTTCTGAACTGCAATCCTTGGTGATATACTGCAGAGCACGTTGGGAAAGATACCACTGAAGGACATCCTGATTCCAGGGGAAAGGAACTGAGACAGGCACAACCTTTTCCACACAGTTTCTTCATGTGTGGCTTTATCTTCCTAAGAAGAGACAAGACCAAGGTTAAAGCTTCAGCAGACAGTTCAAACCCATCTCAGAACAATGTGTTAACAGTACATTCTGAAGTTATTGATATATTGGATCATTGAATCATATCCTCATTTTGTGATCCAGAAAGAGAGATGAACCAAATTGCTCTAAGACCAGGTATAAAAACAGCCTTGTGTCAGCAGGTCCCAAAGAACCATGTTGGAATAGGCTAACCACAGGAGCTAACCCTAAGGGAAGCTGAAATAAAACCCATGGTCCAGTATTACCACTGAGGTAGAATGTTAAATTATAGGAATGCCTGACAGTAATGTCGTATGTCATTTTCTTACCTCCTTAAAGAGAGATAGCTAGAGATACCCAAGTTATCATCAGGTCATAATAAAAGTAGTACTTGTTATTCTTAAAAAAACAAACAAAAAGCAATAGCAAACCTCCATTGGCCCTTTTACTTCCTAAAATCTTCACATAATCACTTTATTCTCTTAGCAAATATATAAGATATTCTTGATCCGTTGGAAATGTACATTCTTTTTTGTTTGTTTTTGGAGACAAGAAAAATTTTTATTGGTTAGAGATAAGAGTCAGAGGTTAAGTGTTCTCACTGCTATTGTGCAGATCCAGGTTCAATACTTACAACAAAATAATGCCTAAAACTATCTGTAATATAAGTTCCATGGGATCTGCCATCTCCTTCTGGCTTGCTTATGGAATAGGGATACGTCTAGCACATTGACATATGTCTTAATTAAGGTTTCATTCCTGTGAAGAGACACCATGACCAAGGGAACTCTTATAAGGGACAATATTTAATTGGGGTTAGCCTACAGTTTCAGAGGTTCAGTCCATTATAATCATGGCAGGACCTATGGCTGTATTCAAGCAGACATGGTGCTGGAAGAAGGAGCTGAGTTTTATATTTTGATCTGAAGGCAGCTAGGAGACTTTCTTCTGTACTGGATAGAGCTTTATAATACAATCTCAAATCCAACCCCCACAGTGACACATTTCCTCCAGCAGGGTTGTATTTACTCTAGTGGGCCACAGTTCCTCATAATGCCATGCTGTGGAGAGTACACATGGAGGGACCCATGGCTCCAGCTGCATATGTAGCATATGTAGCCTTGTTGGACATCAATGAGAAGGGAGGCCCTTGGTCCTGTGAAGGATCGATGCCACAGTGTAGGGGAATGCTAGGATAGGGAAGCAGGAGTGGGTGGGTTGGTAAGAAGGACAGGAGGTGAGAATTTGGTAGGGAGGAAATGAGGAAAGAGTGTAATATTTAAAATGTAAATAAAGAAAATAATAAAAAAGAAAAAAAGAAAAGAAAATACAGAAAAACTGATGTAGAACCTGCAGAAAGGATTTCACTACAATAAATGACACCTACATATTAGAGACAGAAATCTTTTCTAATATATATATATGTGTGTGTGTGTGTGTGTGTAAATATATTTTTAAATATAACATATAAAATATATATTTAATTTTTATATATATGGGCGTTTTCTGTGCATATGTTGTGGCGGAAATGTACATTCTTATGTCACCTAATTGAGGCACATAGGAGAGTTAGATATCTGCCTTCCTTTGAGCAGACTAATGAAACACTTAGGTTCTTTTATATAATCCTTAGAAGACATTGACTCAGACTAGATGGTCTCATATGCACATCACTGAAATAATGCCGATAAAATTATTCATTCTTGCCTTGTTTTGAATAATTGGGGCTATATCCTAATAATTTTTTTCCTCAAAAAAATCTAATGTTTTGCCTTCCACCTAAAACACAATATATTAATAATACATCTACTTTGGTCAAAGTGTCTTTTAGGACAAAAGCTTGAAAAAGTTTAGTATTTTCTCCATGCATGTGTGTGGTTGTGTGTGTGTACATGTGCTTACACATGTGTATGTCCATATGTTCGTGTCAGAGATTTACAGTAGGAACTGAGTTTCTGGATTATGGAGGCTGTGTGGTCCCTGGATCTGCCACTTGCCATAGGTCATCTCGTGAAGAACCAGGAGAGCCTATACCATGATTACAAATGCCAGGCATTTGTGCTTGCTTGATAGGAAGTCAGCTGATTCCCAAATTTTTGGAAGTCAGAGTGCTTATATTCAAGGGCAGGGAATGATGATATCAAGGAGAGAGAAGCATTTTGTCTTTCTTCCTCCTTCTGTTCTATCTGATCTGTCAGAATATTGAATAATGGCTATCCTTAATGGGAGCACCAGCTGCTTTACTGTGCTCACTGGCTACACACATCTTCATGCACATCTTGAAATAATGTATTACACATAGTCAGGACATCCATAATGTAGTTCACTTGGCACACAGAAGTAAGCATTGCATATATCATGTTTTAATGGGCAATGGAACAATCTCTCTCTGAAGTCTCCCGAAGAGTTTGCTCTTGTTATAGTGTCAGAAGAGTCAATCCTAAACATAAAAGTCTGTCATGAGTACTACCTCTCTAGAAAATACTCCCTCTCTCAGACCTGAACTAGAATCTATTGAAGGATGATTCTAGTGGGAACAAAGAGAAATGCATTAAGGTGGGATTTATGAGAGGAGCAAAAATATGAACCAACCAGTACCCCCAGAGCTCCCAGGAACTAAACCCCAAATCAAAGCGTACACATGAAGGGACCCATGGCTCCAGCTGCATATGTAGCAGAGAATGGCCTTGCAGGACATCAGTGAGAGGAGAGGCCCTTGATCCTGTGAAGGCTCCATGCCCCAGTGTAGGGGAATGCAAGGGCAGGGAGGCAGGAGTGGGTGGGATTGTGAGCAGGGGATGGGGGATGGGATAGGAGATTTTCAGAGGGGAACGGAGGAAAGGGGATAACATTTGAAATGTAAATAATGAAATATCTAATAAAAAACTAAACTCTAAAAAAAATAAAACTCAAAAAAAAAGAAAATTTAAATTAAGATATTCCATATATGCCTATCAGTAATATTTAAAGGATCTTTTAGAAACCACATTCAGAAAAAGTTGAGGCAGCAGTGTTAAAGAAGCCGCTTTCTTGTAACTGTGGGTTTGAATTTCATGGAAGAGGATTGATTTAATAGGAAACAGTTAATAAATTGCCCTTTGCTCCCAATTTTCTTCTAAGAAGTTGTACAATACCCTAGTTTTCCACTAATAAAAAACCTTTGACAAATAAATTATTACTTTTGTTCTGAAAGAGCCATCCATAATTTGCTTTAGGTTTGAAATGAATTTTTTTGGATCTAATATTTTAGCAATATGTAACCCAAGAGAGTTGTTTTCTTTCCTAATACCTATTTCTAGTAAACATTGAAATACCTGACAGGAATATGCATCTGAAACTGTTATAGAAGGTATAGAAGACTAATCCAGAAATGTCTAGTCAAGACTGGTACATAAGTGTCATATATTTTAATGAAGTGTATACATATATAAAAGCTTGTTTCTAATGCCATGGTATTGAATAGTTCCTCTTACGGATTGCTAGAAATCTTTGTCGGGAACCTGCAGTGCCCAAGGTTTTCAGGGTTGCAGTACATTGAAGGGCAGCAACTCTTGCTCCAGCATCTATGTGGTTAACTCCAGAGAGAAGGCCACAATGCATTTCAATTACTCAGCAGAAGGCTTATGGACTTAAATACATATGTGAGTGAGTACTCTGACTGCTGTAACATTCTACGAAAGTAGTCTTGTCTATAGCAAGCCACTTGCAGATAATGACAGCAGAATGATAAAATGAAGCTAAGCATAGAATTTCTATGGCGATGTTAAAAAAAAAAAACTTTCCAAGGTTAAAGAAAGAAAACTTTGCTATGTACTATGAAAACATATAGTCCATCTTCTTCATTAATCATTCCATTACTGTCCACCTCGCTATTCACAAAAAAAGCCTGCCACCATGGAAGTCTCCACACATGGTTTAATTAAGAGGAAATATATTTGGAATTAGAAGTTTAATAACTCTGCTCTAGAGAAGCGAATCACAAAGAGCTAACAGCTGCTTGGCCATTCAAAGCAGATGGCTCCTTTCTTTATCTATTCAGGTTTCCCTTTCTGAAAGGGCTCATCCTCTGAATACCAGAAAAGCTCCTGCCATCAGGAATTCTGAATGAGGAGACATGTTCCTGAGTGGACCACAGTGGGGACGTGTCGTAGTATGCATGCTCCTACTTGCCACTGACATGTAACCTCTTTTCGGTTTTTGTTTGGTTGGGTTTTTTGCTTTTGTTTTTTAACTAAAACACAAGAAGTTAGATAACACAGAGGGACCTGTTTGGGATTGTTTAATATTTGCACTAACTTGTCAGGAGGCTTTCTCACTGGGGAACTTAGATGGCATCAGGAATATATGAGTACTGTGCAGAAACCACCAAAAAAGCACTGTGGTATAAAGATGCAGAATCAGACGCCGGTAACTTATAGCTTCCATCACAGCATATGATAGCTTTAATCAGACTACTAAGCTTTAATTTTTCTCTTAGATTGTTGAACTATTGTTTTGTTAGTGTTCTCTTCTGAAAGAGTCAACACACTGCTTCACATATCACATAATTAATAATGATTATATGGTGCAAAGACAGGCCTTCCCTGTGGAGTGTGGGCTTGTCAGTCTCTGGTATGTGAGTGAGGAGCACTACTAGCTTGTCCCCATGTCCTTTGTGGATGGTATCTTGACTCACAGACCTTGAAAATCTTGTGTCAAAACCCTGACTTAGTCACCAGAGTAACTATATCTAAGGTGACTTGTAGGTCATTACCAATCCTGATAATTGTACATTGGCTTTCAAAGAAGAAGTAAGGCAGTGATCAGAAGTCACACACACAGCATTTCATTTGACCATGAGAAGCTTCATTTCTGTTATCTACCTTTCTGGTCTTCATGTTACTGACAATGACTAGGATGGCTTCGAATATCTGTATTTTAAAGTGCATCCACATGTATGACTTAGATAATTAAAGGTTAGTGAAAATCTTTCTACCCCAATTTCTACACTCTGATGAACGCTAACTAAAAAGTCTTATCCTGTTCCTATTAAACACATAGTAATATTGTAGGTTATTCTTATTTTATTTTAATTTATGTGTATGTGTGTACAGGGACATTGGGAGTATAAGCACAGTCATGTATGTGCCCAGAGAGGCCAGAAGAAGCATGGAGGTGGGGTTTCTGATGCTCATGAGATGGCAAATTTGAGCCCTCTGGAACAATGTTTCTCTTACTTGCTAAACCTTCTCTCTAGTGCACTGTATAATAATCTTAAGATGAAATAATTGTTCACTGATTTCTTATTATTTGATAGTCTAACATCCATTTCTTCTCATGGTATCTAACATATTATCCCCTACAAGTTATCTCAGGATAAGGTATATTAGCATTTTCTACAATACTCTATCTTATAAGTCGCCTTTTAATTGTTTCTGGTTTTAAGAAATGCCCATGTTCCTTACAACCTATCTTCATATATATATATATATATATATATATATATATATATATATATATATATGCTTAATATTGTACTTTCTTATAAACTGTGGAGTTCAAATTAATAACTTTATTTAATGTCTAGTTTAATTTCCTAAAGCAATGTATATGGCTTTATTAAGCAAGATGTCACTGTGGAAAGTTAGGCGAAAACAAATAGAAAATCACATTGAATATGTGCTTAGCATTTTATATACTACAAAGTATTTGTGGAGCTCTATAGATGCTTTAGGAGACTAGATCAATCCACACTTACTCAGATGAAAGTAGAGTTTTAAATAATCTGAAGTGTAGTATCCTAATTACAAATTCCAATGAACCAGAGACATTTACAAAGTTCTCAATTTTGTCAAATCATTTGTTTGGATTGGCAACTGACTCTAGTAAACAGTACTCACAGGCACATGAAACATAAAATAAAACATTTTAATTAAGTGTTCTCTCTCAACTCCCTGAATATTTCCATTGTTAATGATCTTACCATTTATGACAAGCCTACATCATGGCTTTGGAATGGATTCGTTTTTCAACAAGAAACGTAGCTTTAAGGGAAATCTCATGTTCTTGGACATCATAATACAAAATATTACATAAAAGTAAAAAGTTTTCATCATTTATTTGTACCAAATAATGCAATGCAAAGGTATCTTAATACAGGCCGGTTGTGTCAAGTCTCCTTGAAAGTCCTGGAGTTAGGTGTGTCACCGAAACAATGGACAGCAGAGTGAGGCTTCCTCCACTACCTCATGAATGAGTCAGAATTTAATTTTCCTTAAACACGGCTGCTGTCCAGAGGTTGAAATGAAATATAGAGTCTATTGTTAGAGTTGATTTTCTTGGATACTGGAAACATTTCTGAAACCAGGATGGCCAGTTCTGTCATTTCCTGCCAAATAATGAGCATGCTAAAGCTACTTTTCATCACAAAAATACTGTATTCAAACAAGGAAAACAGTGCACACATATTACAGTTCAAGTCATGACCACCCCTGGTCCACAGTACTGATGTAGGAATGCACAGTCCACGTATATGGATGGCGAGTGCCTGTGGGGCCTAAAGCTGCTGAGATTCCTGATGTTAGTGAGGATTTTCTTTATTGACAATCTTCTTTAGGAAGTGTCCATTCTATTGACTCTGAGGCATCTATTTTTTTAAAAAGTTGTTTTTCTTCTTTCTAATTAGGAACTCAAGTGCCTTAAAAGAAGTATAGACAATACCATCAACCCTTTACCTAACATCCGTGACACTGAGAAACACGATTTTCCTTAATCAGAAACTGCACTCAGAATTCAGATGATGACCTATTTTTTATTCCTGAGAATCTAAAATGGAAGCAATAGATATTACAGTCATAAGAGAGTAGAATATCCCTTAATTATGAGATGGTTAAAGACAGAACTGCAAGTGAAAAGGTCAGGGGCTAGATCAATGATGAGTGAGAGGATGATCCAGTTAAATACCATGCCATCTTAGGACCATTTAAAACTTGCCTTGCTTGACTGCAAGCTCGTGCGTGTGGATTCTGTAGTTTACAAGGCTTATCTGAAGGGCCCAGAGTCATGAGATATTAATATGGGAAATCTTTCCAAGGAGCTGGGAGCTTTTCTGATGTCTTTGTGGATGCTGCCTCTGCTCGTGTTTACAATTTGTAGCTCTGTGTCTTCTGACTAGGAAATTGTGCCGGAAATGAGCTGACAAATCCCTTGTCTACTCACAGCCACTGTGATTGGTTCATTGTGGTCATGATGTCATTTCAGGATTATGGAAATGTGGATTGGCATCACCTGCTATGGTCTCCACCCATGATGCCTTCTTTCAGTAATCCATGACCACCCAGTGTCTAGAATGAAACCCTATTTGAAAAACAACAATAAAAATTAATAGTACATGGAATTGTGTCTCTGTAATTCTCAAAGCTAACTATATATGAAACACAATTTACTTATAATAGTAATACCTAAATAAGGAGTTGAGAGATTTGGAATCAAAATCCCATTTTAAAAGAGGAAAAAATGATAAATACCCATGTGATCAAATCCTGAAGCTTGAATCCTCAAGCTTCAAGAAAGAAGTGCTTGAATATTCCATATCTACTAATGTAGTATATAAAGTTGTTTATGCATACATCCATATAGAGTGATTTGATAGAGAGAGAGAGAGAGAGAGAGAGAGAGAGAGAGAGAGAGAGAGATAGGTAGATAGAGTTGCTCTGGTCATGTCTCTTCGTAGCAATAAAACACTGAGGACAGATGCCAATTTAGAATCACTGGCAATGGTTGAACTCTATTGGCACTGGGAGGCATTTCTCCCTATGTTATTTAAGGAAACAACCCTTACTTATGACTTAGGACTTTTAAAGTCCAAGTTAATTTTCAGTAAGTAATATTAAATTAAACTAATAAAATAAAGAAATATATTCTGAAAGTGTTTCACTTCTTTTTCCATGAGGCTCATCTTCTTGGGACACTGTTGGAAAAACACACAGACAGTAGTCAAGGTTTAATTCATGAGTCCATAAGAATATAGATCATAAGCCGGGTGGTGGTGGTGCACACCTGTAATCCCAGCACTTGGGAGGCAGAGGCAGGAGGATTTCTTAATTCAAGGCCAGGCTGGTCTACAGAGAGTTCCAGGACAGCCAGGGCTTCACAGAGAAATCCTGTCTCAAAACAAACAAACAAAAAAAAAAAACCAAAAAAACAAAAAAACAAAAAAACAAAACCCAAACAAACAAAAAAAGCCAAAAAAAAAAAAAAAACCAAACAAACAAACAAAAAGAATATAGATCATTAGAATTTCAAATGGAAGGCAAAAAGGCATTGGTCATAATATATTAGTTAAATTACTTTTAGTTATTAAAATATTTCTAATTTCAAGTTTGAGTATAAAAATCACCACTTTTGAACAAATAGCAGCATATTTTATAATTTTCACTTTAAAAAAGATTAATTTTTAATGTGTGCGTGTGCGCGCGTGCGCGCGTGCGTTCCTGCGTGTGTTCCTGCGTGCGTGTGTGCGTGCGTGCGTGTGTGCGTGCATGCACGCATATGCCTGAAGTGAGAATCAGATATTGGCTAGACCTGGAGTGAAAGTCATTGGTGGTAACTGGACACGGATGCTGGGAATTGAACTCCAATTCTCTGAAGCTAGAAATCTTGACCACTGAGCAATCTCTCCAACGCCGTATTTGGGGATAGTTTTTTGTTTGTTTTCAGGCCTGCTTGAGCAACTTTGTTTCTCCCACACTCCAAATTGTAGGTATCTTCTGGGAAGTGCTCTGTGTTCTGGACGGTCTCTGCTCTATGGTTCTGCTTTTCTTCCCACGCAAAAATGCACACAATGCACACTTAACCCAGCCTTGAGAAAACCAGACCTTACCCGGGCACGTTCTTCTTTCCTTATAAATTGGGTCGCTCAGCAGCTCTGCTTTTGGGTCATTGCCTCATTTCCGCTGCAATTTCCTCATCTCCTTGAAAGCTCTAAAAAGTTTCCCAGAGAAGAGTCTTAAAAAAACTTTCAAACGCAAATCTCAGAGTACAAATGGAACTGAATAAGGGGCAGTTTATAATTGGTCAGCCGTGGAGGATTTGGGTTTGTGTCTATAGAGATCAGCAGCGGGATTTCACGGATTGACCCGGCTGGGCTTCCGTTCCTGGCTGCAGGTCTTTGCTGAGATCTCTCCGACTGCTATTGAGGATACGTCTCAGCCTGACGTCCTTACAAGGTGCAGGCGTTCTGCTTTTGTTGACAAAATAAAAAAGCTTCCTTTCATAAAACCTCAAGGCTAATTGCAAATGGAAAAAAAAATCTTTATAGTCAAAACCAGTTTACTCTGTTTGTTCCAAGCGTGTACTACTGGCTTCAGAAGACATGAACAGACTTTAAACGAGTGAAGTAATTCCCATGGGAGAAGCACTGGCTTGTAACATACACTGATTTCTTTAATACACGAATCTTTATACTAAATATGGTGTATGTACATGACATTTTAGGTAAGAGAAAATATACAAAAATCACCAAGTTAGTTTAGCCAGTAAAGAATATGTAAGAAAGAACATGTTTCATTAAACCATATTTTATAAACTGCTGGCGTAAACCTGGTGGCATACCCAGGTTTAAATGCCGATTATATCCAGAGGAAACTGAGACAGATAATGACCTACTTGAAGACACTAGTCACCACTCACCAGTCCTCATTAGAATATTGCACTGAGTTATGTCTATCATAGATGTCTCCTGCGAAGTTTCACTCACAGTTCATACTCTGACATAGACAAAACACCACGAAGTCTTTCTGCTCATATTGTCATATCTGCTTAAAAACTGTCAGTAAACCTTGACTACCATAAGGACATACAGTGAAATAGGTTCGCAGTAAGATGTGTATCTTCTGCCTAGTGAAGTTAATTTTCCTGTGGCTTGATCTCAAAGGTCTCTTGAAGGCACCTATGTTAAAAGCTACTTCCCCAGGATTGCATGGTTGGGAGGCAGATGAACTTGTAAGGCATGAAGCCTATAGACTTATCCTTGTAAGGATGTAGTGGGACTCAGCCTCTTCCTCCTCCTCTTCTCTTCCATTTCTGGCCATGAACTGAGTGTGTTTGCTTCTTCCTGGGCTTTCTTCATTCCTGCTGCACACCAAAGCCTGACTCCAGGCTGAGACTCCTGAAACTCCTAACCAACCCAGACAACTCCCTTCTTCAATAAGTCACTAAATTACCCATCTGTTCAGTAAGGGAAAGATGACAAGCATTGATATCTAAACAGGGAAATGGTTGCCAGAAGTCAAACCTGTGTCAGAGTTAACCTGCAGGTACATGGAACACTCTAGAATCAACATAAATCCATTCTTCTCCCTGATCTGGGCCTGCCCTGCTTTTTGGAAAACAGCATGACATGTTCATTTCACACACCGTGGGAAATATTCCCATCTCTAATAGTGTTTGTTTTTAAGCATAATTTTGTGGGTTTCCCATCTTTAACAGATATAAGATGGTTTTCATTATAAAGTTCTTATTCAAGAGAGCTAGCAAGGTAACAAGTACACTGTAGCTAGCCAATAATTAGATTGCAGAATAACTCATATGTAGGGCTGTGTCCCCCGTCTGAATTCTTAGTTTTGAGTTCAAATTACTGAGTTCAGTCATGCAGCCTTGAACTAATCATACATTTTCTTTTTAAGGGGCTGATGTGTGTCTGCTAATCAAAGTCATCCTGGAAGTTATCTGGTCTGAAGTATGTACCATAAAGCAATTAAAGTTCTATGGTTAGTGACTTCTGAGAAAGTTGTGAGGTTATCTTATGAACACACAGTTATTGTCCACCATTGTGAGGGCACACTATTTCTGCCAACTTCCTACTCCATTTAGCAAGCTTAATACATATTTTTCTAGGGTCACCAATCAATAGGGATATGGATTTAGTTTCCTAGTGCTGAATTGTATGTAAATAAAATCATTAGTCTTGTCAAAACTCACTGGGGATTGTCTAACAGCTTCCACAAATTGATATTTTTAAAACTTTTAAACATAGCTTATACTGCAAAAGGTATTAAACAATTATGAAAACTACCATATCTATATGAATTGAACCTCTAAAGCCTTTAAAAATATCTCAAACTTCATATTCCTTTTGAAAATAACAGTATTTGCTTGCATGTACATGCAATACATTGTTGTAGGCAGTTGGTGAACATCTCTACTTTGCCTTATAATAGTAATCACATTTAGGTTATAAGAGGTCAAAGTTGAGGAAATAACACTTTGGCAACAAATAAAAGAAGACATAATTTATACTTAGATTTCTCCCTCTTTCACATTCTGGTTTTAAATTTTAATACTGCATCATTCAATTAGTTAAATCAAATGTACTCTGGCTCTAATATGGAGACATTAAAATACCCAAGTGCAATGTACATGCTGCTAATTCAACAAAGAATTTCATCACATTTCTGTTACTTGCAAACACACAAGTTAAATGCCAGGTTGTATATGCATTAGCATATACAACCTCACTTTCTCTACATGATACTTGCAGCAGTTGTGGGACAAAACTGATGAATTTATTAAATTATCACTAACACAGTAAAACATCAGTCTACCACATTTTATTTGTCTGTATATACAATATACCTTTATATACATTCACAAATATGATTCTATAATGCATATACAAATATGAAATAGAAGCATGTTATATTTGAAATATAAGCGTGTAGTATCTTGAATCATAAAAATGTTGTATCTGTCTAGATTTGTCTAGATTCAGTTCCTTTTAATATTTTATGGGATCTTATTGAAAAGGAGTTCCTGGTTGGCTTCCTATAACTTTCCCATTCTCTTTTGAGTCAGAGCAGGGCCTTCCGTCACTGCTCAGGTTCTATAGAACTGGGGATTCTGAGCTGTGTGGCCACAGCTTTGTAATGTAGTGTTATTTGTCATTGTTGTGTTAGTACTCCGAGTCTCTGCAACAGCTAGCCTGAGAGAACAGTTGTGAACACCATCTTTCTGTCCCCTCTGGGGCTTTTCTGACAACATGTGTCCTTACTTTTCTTTGTGCTGGCAGATACCTCCTCACTTGGGATTCACTGATGTTTCTCCTCCATGTTTTCTCTTGATAGCTTAGTAGTTATTTGTTTGATTAACCAAGTCCATATTTATCTTACATACAATCTATTCTTACACAGTCAATTTCTCTGACTTTCCTTTTGTCCACATGAAAATTTGTCATCCTAACCTATGAAAACTCCAACTTGGATGCTCTCCAAACATGCTACCATTTCTAGAAATCACACTGGCAAGGACTCACATGGTTAAGATGAAACCCTCGGAATCATCACCGAGCTATCCTTGCTTGCTTCATGCCAAATTCTTTTGCAATACTGAACCATTTTCAAAAAATTTTATTCAGAGTAATCCCAAAGTACACAGTTCTCTTCTCACTACTTCCAACATAGTTGAGACACAATACTATAAAGTAAACTTGGAGTTTAATGATCAGTATTAGCACTATGACATTCAGAACCAAAGCTGTGATCATTGTGTGATGGCATTTATCAATGGTCTACATAGGAACTGAGCTCATAGTTTATATAGAAAGAATGAGCAAAGATTAGATGGAAAACTGACTCAGAATGTCTGAGATTAAGGATATAATCCTAGGAATGCCATACAGTCAAGTTCAGAACTTCAGGACCAAGGAAGCTGGTGATGCAACTCATTAGCACAAAAGAATGCCCAAGAGCATGGGGGCCCTAATTAACTTTAATAGCTACCTATAACTTTCATAAGTTTCCCCTATACATCTCCCCCTCTAAAATCTACTGACATATTTCATAGAAATTGCTAAATGCTAAATATGATCCATTAATACTTAAAACCTTAAAACCACAATGAAATTATTACCAATATACTGTTATATTGTTAAATATATAATCTTGATATAGAAAGCATGCACGTGTTTGTCAAAGTGAAAATGTTACTCCTGCTTGGCATAGATTAAATACCTTTTAAATTACAGCGGTTCCCATAAATCTTATTTTTTATATCCATATCCTAATTTGTTTATTTTATTTTATTTATATAGCACCTATGTTACCTATTTGGTGGGTTTAACTGAGATAATCCTTATTGTTGATAAGGATTTATTGCTGCCAGTGAAACTTATTGAAAGACAACAAAATGCTGGATCCTATTATATGCAAAAATTACTCCTGGTGTCTGGCTTGTATTGTCTGAGGTCAGGTCTTACACTACTTCTTGGCTGTAATCATTTATCGGTGATAAGCTTAATATATTCATTGTGTTTTTCTGGTAACACCTAATACAGTGAACTTTATATAAAAAAATTATAATCTTCCCCATCAGTTGATAAAAAGTTGTATGAAGACTTTATTTTCATAAATTTAACCTACAATGGAAACTAAATTATTGTCATTCATTATATTGATTTTCCTTACCTCTAATGCTTTGATTCATAAGCTCCCTAAATAAATAAAAAAGAATGCCATGAGGACTGTAGCAAAGTCCCTTGCTCACACTGCTTGATAGGATTGTGTGTACTAAAATGATTGTTGTTTTCTTACTGTAACTAGTACACTGGTATTTATTGGTCAGGTGTAGTCAGTATCAGATTGTCATCTGTGTGGTTTAATCATAACCATTACATCTTTAATAATACCACATATGAGGTGTATGCTTGATGCATCCTTGAATTAAACAGTCACCCTGTATTCATTCAGCTGCTCAATTTCTCTTATATTTTTGTAAAATCGGTATGTTTCTATTCAGTTATTTTCTAAATACAAACATATTCTTAAGTTTTATTTAAAATGAAACCTCTAAGGTATAAAACAATTTTCTTTCCTCCATAGACTATTTTCTTAAATTGTGTTATCATGAAGCAGCTTAAAAATATGCCTAGAACTTAAAACATTCTGATCTCCTGACACATATAAACATAGCACTGCTTCACAATGCTGTGTTGTATATCTTATTTATCTAGCCTTTTCTGTTTTCCCAAACAGTAGCCTCAGTCAATACTTTCAACAAAAAAGTGATCTATAACTGTCTTATGGATTTCAGAGCTATCCCTTATCATCTATTTGCAGTAATTTATTTTAAATAATTTCACTTATTTTTATAATGCAAAGACAAATAATTTACTTTAATGCAGTCTAACTTGCTAATGTTACGACTGTAAAATACAACAGCTGTATCAAGTCAAGTATCCAATCCAATAGCATTCCCCTCCTTCTATTCCAAACTCACATCATGCTCCTTCCCTGGCATGTATGTGGAAAGCTTCAAGAACAGTCGGCACGCTTTAAGCCCCATGAATACTGGGAGCTCCTTCAGATAATACAGAGCAAGTAAACTGTGTCTACCTGTAAGCAAACCATCTCTGTGTTGCAAAAATAAATGCTTTTTTTTCTGTCATTTTTTTTTATTGGCTTGTTGAAAACAAGTCCTTAAGCCATTGTGATTTCTTAGTGCCATGCTATTTTCAGATTTGGAGGTACTGTGTCAATTTGGCCTATTTAACCAAAAATATTTTCTGTATATTCTATTTTTATCAAAAATTTCAGAAGGAAAAAAGTATATGTGCATATACACAGATACTATGTATTTTGTAGTTAAACTCATTTACAAAGCTTATGAATACAAAGCTAATATATAATATTTATTTCTACACACACACACACACACACACACACACATATATATATATATATATATATATATATATATATGACCTATGTATATGTACACATAAGTAGAATAAGATACACACATACAGCCAAGAGGATTTATAAGGAATAAACACTGTAGGTAGGTGCAATTACCACAGTGAGTTGTACTTTAATGGCATATGTTTCCATAGTCACACTGCTGTCTGTTCCTTCTCTCCTCTGTTCATAAGCCTCATTTAGATACTGGGAAAACTTTCCTGGGTGATGAATGTAGGAAACAACTACTTTATCAGGCTTTAATGCTGTATTTTTTTCATGTAACATGCTGTGTTTATTGTTATTATTTTTCTTCTTTAGCCAAAAGCGTGAAATTTCATATACCCAAAGGCTGGTTTAGAAAGACTAGGTAAGCCATGGCAGAAGACTATGCCTTCAGATGAAGATGTCAGATGCCATACAAATGAAAACAAAGGGGAACAGCACTGAATGGCTGTGGTGCTGTGTGAGCTGAGGAATCTCAAGATAACCTTGATAACTAAGTGAGCAGGGTTAAGCCACTGTAATGGAGTATTAAGTACAATGCTTCTACCTTTTTGTCTGAGCAGCTCCATTATGCATGCTCTAACCAACCTGTTTCTATTTCTATAAGAAACAAACACAACTATTTGTTTAGATTATCACAGTAAGAATTGCTGTTATCTCTAATGACGTAAAAGAGAGTAAACTTATATTTTGGGGACTGGGGGTGTATACGTTGTGATTCAGTCCATTTTGAACTTAGTATAGTGCACAAGGTTAACAAAAATGACAGGAACATTATTATTGATAAAAAGGGAAACTGGTCACAGAGCAAACAGAAGAGGACATCAGGCCTGCGAATTATTTCACAGTGCATATATGATGCTTTCCCAGTAGTACAGGACAAACTTGGAGTAGACTTTCAACAACACAAGGAGCGGGTCACATATAAAGAGCAGCACATATGGTAAGAGCTTGATTGGATTCAGAAAGTCAGTCAGCATTATGCTGCCAGAGCTCTTATAAGATCAGCCCTAAAGACAAGTAAGGGGAAAGTGCACCTACAGTGAAAGCAAGGAACTTTCACGCAGTATCTGCTGAACTGACAGACATAATATTAAATGCTGAATCCAGTTGCGAATGTTTCTAATCAGCAGAAGAGTTTGTTTCCAACCTTGGACAATTCAACCACTCTTAGGCAACCTGGTCATTCTCCTAGGCCCCCAAGGTCATCAAATTGATGAAAAACTTAGGACACCAAATCAATAACTACAGCGAATCTAGTAACATGGCAAACATTCAGACATAGCCCTTATTTGGACACTAATCATGACTATGTAAGTCTTTGGAAGTGTGGTAGTTTTCTTGTTTAGTCATAAAAAAACAATCACTCTCATTCTTAAAGTAGATTGTTCTTCATCCTTTGAAATATCTGTCCTTCTTTTTCTACAATTGAGCTATTACATGTTTCTGATTAAGATCAGTATATAGCATAATATAAATCAATGGCAATACAGAAAATATGCCTTGAGCTAGAGTTTCATAATTATTCTGGGGATTCTTATTTCATTGAAGTAAAAGATACTATCAAAACACACACAAATACACACACACACACACACACACACACACCAAAGTGGTTCTAATAAGAAAAAAATGGAAAGGAGAAAGATGGCAGACAGAACACCAAAATACTGTGCACTCTAAGCCAATAAATATAAACAGAAAAGAGCACACATCATCTGGTTGCTTGTGGCCTGCATGGGAGTTAAGATACACAGTATTTTTTGTCGGATATCTGTTCTTGTTTAAAAATGTATGTCTTTAAATATACTGGTGAGAACCAGACATGATAGGGGATGCCTGAAATTCCAACACTGAGAAGGCTGAGGCAAAAGGATCATAAGTTTCGGGCCAGTATGGACTACATAGGAAACTAATGCTTCAAAAAAGAAACGAAGGGAGACTTAGCTTATTCATTCTAGGCTATATACCCTAATTCCATCTATCTATCTATCATCTATCTATCTATATCTATAGAGATATAGAGATATGTTATCCTTAACATACTTTTTTTTTTAAAGCTGATATGGTAAGAAGAAAATATGGATGTCTGTAAAACATGAAAGGATATTTGTAAACAGGATGATCTGAACTGCTTTAAATTCCTCTAGAACCTTCCAACATCTGTATTGGTAAACACTGAAAAAAATGTCCCATGTAAAGTCTGTGAATTCCCAAAGCCTGAAGTAAAATTCTATTTATTTTCAAACAGCATGACTGTGTCTACATGAATGTCACTTAGCTAATGTATATGCCAGGATGTGTGTACTACCAAAAAGCCATATGGACCCAAGAAAAATGGTGAGCTCAACATTTCATTTGGAGAAGGGTTAGGTACCTACAGAGAGCAAAGGGAGAGATTGTCACCGGCAATACTGAATTTACGTACAGCTATGTTCAGAAACTGCTGAAATGTACAACTTTTAATGAGACAAATTACATAACATTCAGTATATTCACAGAATGTTCCTGCTGTTGGTGTGGTATATGTTTAGCATCAATATAAAGATTCACTAAGGCTTAAAGAAATTAAATTATCATTGTATCAATGGAGGGGTAAGAAGGGACCACCATGCTGTAAGCCAGAAAAATCCTAATCTACATATACACATATGAGAAAACGCACCTTTTGTGAAAATTCTATTCTCTTAATGACCATTTTTAACAAGTCTCAATAACAAAGCAGGGTATAAAAATGGGAGCTATCAGAGAACATTCATGAATTAGCTTCACTTGTTTTAGAGAGAGCTGCCAATCTTATTTCAGTGACAGACCTCTCCTGAGGCTAATTGCTATGAATGATAGACTGCGAGAAATATTCTAAAATAAATCAAAACAGACCAACTAGAAAATTTGAAAAATGGTTAAGGCTAAATAGATAAATAAAACAGTAAACAAATAAATAAAACAAGGACTCAAAGTCAAAAGTATACAAAAGCAAACAAAGAAAGAAGAAAAAAATAAAGGCCAGATGGAATTCATAAAGCTATAGTATATGTTCAAACTTAATACTAAAGTCTTGTTTTATGTTCTTATATAAAATGTCTAAACTGGTCCAGTGAAGAAATAAACAATGAACATCATTTCAAATTTAGCTAGTAAAAATATAACCGAGAAATGGATATTGTTGGTTAATTAGGAACCTAGAATTTTTCAGAGTAAAAGTATTTTCTGTAGTAGTTTAATAATCTCTAATGCAAATTATGTCCAGATCTGATGCATCTGAATCTATATGCCAGATGGGTAGGAAGCCAGGCAGCATCTTGGGACTGGGACTATACCTGACCACTGAGAATTTCTGAGCATCATCTCATTGAAACCTTTTATAATAGGCTAAACAGGTTACTTCCTCCTTTATTGGACCAACTTTTGTTTCCTGGCATAGTTTTTCTGGATTTTATTTTCCACCTAACATTGAAGAGGTAGTTAGAAATGTTCTAAGAACGTCCCTACAAACTGATCCTTAGAAGAAATTTTATGGCTTTTAGTATCTTATCCACATTTAAATGCACCAATAATGAAGTTAAGAGTGAGGAGTTGGCTGGGCAATTAAGAGTATTTACTGTCCCGTTAGGAGGAGTGAAGTTAAAATCCCAGACCTACATAACAAGCAAGGTGTCTTCCAAACACATCCAAACACCAGATTCCACTTGTAAATTCATATTCAATGAACCTGACACCCTCTTCTGGCTCTGAGCACACACGGTTATCTGTAACTATGTGCACACACACAAGTATATCTAAACATGTGCACACACACAAGTATATCTAAGCATGTGCATCACACACACACACACACACAAAACATATTGATAGTTGTTTTGACTTTATTTCAGCTTTTAAAACATATTTTTTCATACAATATATTTTGATTATATTCTTTCCCTTTCCTGACTCCTTACAACTCCTCCAGTGTCTATAAACAATGAGTTTCCTGTCCTTTTTCTCTCAAAACAAAACAAAGAAAAACAAGAACAAAAACTCAAAGTATGAAAAATCAAAACAGACCAATTAGAAAATTTGAAAAATGGTTAAGGCTAAGTAGATAAAAAAAAACAGTAAACAAATAAATAAAACAAGGACTCAAAGTCAAATCATACAAAACCAAACCAAACAAAGAAATAAGAAAAAAAAAAAAAAACAAAGGCCAGATGGAATCCATTATGGTTGGCTGAATCATCCTAGGCATGTACCATCATGACCTGAAATAGGTTTTATATATATATTAGGATGAAAAACTTTGTTCTCTTCCCTAGCAGGGTACAACAGACAATAGCATCTTTATTATAGGTAGAACCTTGTGTCCACTTTCATTTATGGAATTTAGGCTGATTTAAACCTATGAAGGTCTTCTGCATTCTGTCACAATCTCTCTAAATTCTTATGTGTATCAGTCTGGTTGAATATGGAAAATTCTTTTTCTCTGGAGTCCCCTATCACCTTTGGCTTTACAGTCTTTTCATACCCTCTTTTGCATATATCCCCAAACCTGGAAGGGAGGGAGTTGATAAGACATCTCATTTGGGACTGAGTGCTCTAAAGTCTCTATATATATTAGCCAGTTGTGTATCACTTTGTTATTTACAATCTTCTGCAAGAAGAAACTTATGTGATACGGGTTGGAAAAGACTCTGGTCTACGCATACAGCAATATACCCCTAGAAATTATTTCATTCCTACATTCCTTTAGAAAAACAATCGTAATAGGTTTCCCCTAGACTCATGGCTTGCCTAATGTCAGTTTCTTGACCAATATATCATTGTCAGATATAGAATCCATCTCATGGAGAAAATCTGAAATCTAATCAAAACTTGGTTGAATACTCTCATATTTGTGTAATTATCATAAAATTAGATCTTGCTGTCATGTCTCTCCTGTAGGGCAAATGATTTTTATCTGGGTGATATTATCATCCTTCTATGGTAGTGAGTAAAGTGCTTTCTAGCACCATGAATACTACTAAATAATGGTGATGCTTTTGCTTGGGCACCAACTTGATTTCTTCATATTCGATAAAATATGTAAGTTGTTCTTTCAGCTATAAAACCTGATCATCAGGCTATGGAGACTAACTAAGAGCCTTGGCAATATACTATGATGGCGGAGGTGGTTAATATAGGAGTCTGTGGGCCAATGATTCAATGCAATGTAGCCTATTCCTGAAATGAACCTAGAGGTTTTAATTGGTAGCATAAAATGACTAGTTGTTGTACTGAGCTCTTTATTATATGGTGACTTCATTTAAATTCCTTTCATACTTCAGGTTTTGAGTAATATTTTCTGTGCAAATTTGCCAAAATTTCAGTATATTCTCTGTTGTTTTCAGGTAAGAAAATGATGTAATAAAATCCAATTGTGCATAATTTCATAAAGTAAATTTTACTAATCCCAATTGCTCTTATTCTAATAGAATCTTAAAGACAAGCAACATCAAGTTTATAAGTTTAAATCATCCAATATATATTTTAGTCCAGGTACATTAAATGAAACAATGAATGAATGAGTAAATGACTGAAATGCTTATTAGCATGTAAGAGTGTGACTATGTTTGCATCTATTTTATGTTTTATATTCATCTATATTTAAAGGACAAATATGTTAATATCTTACTTAAAAGTATATGAAATGCTTACTATTACCAAAAAAATATCTGTATCTATTACCTCATAAGTCAATGTGCATGTGGTACAAACAATAAAATCTCTTCTCTGGACAAATTTACAGTGTGCAATACAGTATCATCCACTCTATTCCCCCATTAGGTACATTTGCAAACTATTGCTCTCACAGAATCATGACATGTTACTTTTTGATCCACCCTCTGTGATTCCTTTTTTCCCTGTCACAAGTAGCTACCATTCTGGATTCCTTGTCCTGATACATTTTATCTTTTTATATTCTATATTCTTTCTTTTTCCTATTTGAAACATCTTCTAAGTTTATATACATTTTGATCATATTCTTCCACTCTCCCAACTTAATCCAGATCTCTTCTTCCATACCCACCCAACTTTAAGATCTTTCTCAAACAAACAAAAACCCAATACAAGAACAAAACAACCAAAATTTAGAAAACTAAATACAGCATACATCACCCTCCCAAAAAATAGAAAAATATAACTGAATAAAGTACATGCACACGCACACACACACACACACACACACACACACACACGCACGAGCACGCGCACACACACACCAAAACAAAGTGTGCAGTCCACTATATGTTGGTCAAATACTCGTGAACATGAAATCTATGCTTGAGTGGTTCATGTACCCAGTGCCATTCAATTGGGGAAAATTGATTTTTTTTTCTCTCCTAGCTGGTAAAAATGACAGTTGCCCTACCCTAGTGGCTAGGGTTTATTTGTTTCTTTCTTTCTTTCTTTCTTCTAAGGTTTTCCCTGAATCTTAAGGGAGTGGACTTAATGGAGTCATTTTCCATTTAAGGATAAGTGTCCAAGAATCTCTCTCTCTCTGCATAATTTCTGGCTCTGGATCTCTATTTTTGTTTTCATTTGATACAGGAGGGGGCCTCCTTGATGATGGTTGAACAAGGCCCTTATAATACTTATCTTTCTGGGTCTTACTAACCAAACTCAGGATTATTGTTTTTAGGTCTGGCAAATTTGAATAAGTCACTTTCTTAATGGTTCAGCAATATTCTCTTGTGGAAATGACCCACATTTTCTTCATCCCTTCTCTCTGGAGAGGCATCTAGATTGTTTCCAACTTCTGGCTATTATGAATAGAGCAGTAATGAGCATGATTGAGTGAGTGTCATTGTGGTAAGACAAAGTGTCCTTTGGGTTTGTTCCCAATAGTGGAATAGCTGGATCTTGTGGTAAATCTATTCCCATTTTCCCAAAGACCCACCACACTGATTTCTATAATGACAGTCCAAATTTTCACTCACACCAATAATGTATAAGTTCATTTTACTCCATATTATAGCCAATATAAGCTTTCACTTATTTTGTTTTACCTATTATTTTCACAGGTATAAGACAGAATCACAAAATAGTTTTGGTTTGCATTTTCCTGGTGGTTAAGGATATTGAACATTTCTTTTTTTTCTCAACCATTTGAGTCTCCTCTACTGAGAATTTTCTGTTTAGACCAGCACTACACTTTTCATTTATGTTGTTTTCTAACTATCCAGTATCTTGAGTTCTTTATATATTTTCTCTTCTATTGAATGTATATTCTATTTACTCTTTTATTGAATGTATAGTTGGCATAAATCTTTTCCCATTCTGTAGGTTGCTTCTTTGTCTGAATGACAGTGTTCTTTTCCGTGCAGAAGTTTCTTAGTTTCATAAGATCCCCTTTATTTTTATTATTCATTTTATTTTTATTTTTATACTTTATTTTTATTATTCATTTACATTTCAAATGATAGCCCCTACCCAATTTCCCTTTCACAACCCCCATCCCATCCCCCCTCCCCTTTGCCTCTATGAGGATGCTCCTCTATGAGGGTGCTCCTCCACCCATTCACCCTCTCTTGCCTCACCACTCTAGTGTACCTGTATAATAAGGCATCAAGCCTCCATAGGACCAAGGCCTCTGCTCACATTTATGCCAGATAAGGCCATCCTGTGCTATATATGTAGCTGGAGCCATGGGATCACTCCCTGTATACTCTTTGATTGGTTATTTAGTCCCTGGGAGATCTGGGTGGTCCAGTTAGTTGATATTGTTCTTCTGGTAGGAGTGTAATCCCCTTTGGCTCCTTCAATCCTTCCCCTAGTTCTTTCATTGGAGTCCCCAAACTCAGTCCAATGGTTGGTTGTAACTATCTGTGTCTGTATTAGTCAGGTGCTAGAAGAACCTTTCAGAGGACAGCCATACCAAGCTGTCATACCTGTCAGCAAGTGCTTCTTGGCATCAACAGTAGTGTCCAGATTTGGTGTCTGCAGATGGGAAGTCCCCTTTATTAATTGTTGATCTTAGTGGCTATGGCAATGATACGCTGTTCAGAAATTCTTTTCCTTTGCCAAGAAGTCGAAGGTTATTTCCCACTCTGTCTTCTATTAGGTTAAGTGTATGTGGCTTTATTTTGAAGTCTTTGATGCGTTTGAACTTGAGTTCTGTGCAAGTTGATAAGGATGGATCTCTCTGGATTCTTCTATATACAGCCTTCCAATCTGCCTGACTCTTGGAAGATGCTGTCTTTTTTCCAATTTGTATTTCTGAGTTTTGATTTAAAAAATCATGTGTAAGTGGATTTGTGTTTTCATCATCAGTTTGATTCCATTGATGAACATGTCTGTTTTTGTGCAAACACCATGATGTTTTCGTTATTGTATGTTTATAATAAATCACATAGAGACCCTCACATACTGATAGTTGGGGGCTTCAATAGCCAAGGGCCTTCTAGACAATAACTCAACAGAGAAACATGGAAAGTAACTGAAATTATAAGCCAAATCAACCTAGCAAACATTTATAGAACATAATAATGTTTATCCAAACACAAAAGAGTATAACTTCTTCCTAGAACATCATGGAACTTTTTCAAAAATCGACCACATTCCCAAACATAAGGAACTCTTAACAAATAAAAGACAATTAAAGTAACACCCCCGAATCCTATCTGACCACCAGTATACTAAAGCTGTCTATCAACAAATACCAAAACAATAGACAGCTTAAAACTCACAAAATACTGAACAAATCTCTACTGAATGAAAAATGAGTAATGACAGAAATTAAGAAATAAATTACACTTTCTAAAATTGAATGAAAATGAATACACAGAATATTCAAACTTTAAGACCCATGAAGTCAGTGCTAAGAGATAAGTTCATAGCACTAAATGCCTACAAACTAGCAACAGCAAATCCAAAAGCTCTACAACAGAAGAAATCACATACCAAAGGAGTAGACAGCAAGAAATAAACTCAGGACTGAAATCATCCTAACATAAACAAATAAAAACAATACAAAAACCACAATGAAATGAGGTGGTTCTCTAAGAAAAATTAATAAAATTGACAGCTAAAATGCAGAGAGAGAGAGAGAGAGAGAGAGAGAGAGAATAACCAAATTACTAAAATCTGAAAGAACAACAGTGGAACATAACAAACACTGAGGAAATCCGGAGAATCATACAGATAAACTTTAATAACCTGTATTGTGCCAAAATGAAAAATCTAATAGACATGGATAATTTTATGGATAAGTACTACTTAACAAAGTTAAACCAATATCAAATAAGCAATTCATATTTTTGATTAGTTATTTTATTTATTTACATTTCAAATGTTATTCCCCTTCCTGGTTTCCCCTCTGCAAAGCCCCAATCCTATCCTCCCTTCCCCCTTATTCCCCCTTATTCTATGAGGGAGCTCACCCACCCACCGACTCCTGCCTCACTGCTCTAGCATTACCTATGTTGGGACATCAAGTCTCCACAGGACCAAGGGCCTCTCCTCCCATTGATCACATATAAGGTCATACTCTGCTACATATGCAGCTGGAGCCATGGGTTCCTCTATGTGTACACTTTTATTGGTGGTTTAGTACCTGGAAACTCTAGTGGGGGAGGAGGTATCTGCTTGGTTGATAATGATGTTCTTCCTATGGGGTTGCAAAGCCCTTCAGCTTCTTCAGTCCTTCCCTTAACTCCTCCATTGTGGTCCCCATGCTCACAAAGAAAGGACATCCAGAGACCGCCCCACCTAGGGATCCATCCATCTGCAGACACCAAACCCAGATAAGCAATTTAGACAGACCTATAACCCACAGTGAAATATAATCAGTCAGTGAAATTATTCCAACCAAAAAAAGCCTAGTGGCAGATGGTTTTAGTGTAGTTTTTTTTTAAGCAGACTTTTGAAGAAGAGTTAATACCAATATTCTTCAAATATCCACAAAATAGAATTGGAAGAAACATCACCCAGTTAATTTTGTATTCTATTAACAGAAAGATAATATAGGGTCTTTTGTTTTATCATATGTATGTCTGGTGTTTTTAAGCATTGATCATTTTGTTTCAAATGGCAATATTTGTTCCCTTTCTATACCAAAGAAGTATCAATATGAGTTTAATCATGTATAAAAGAGACTTTATTGGTTCTTTTTATAGACTCTCAATTACTTCTATATCTTGGCTATTGAGGACAATGCTATCATTTTACAGGAGAACAGATCTCTATGCATTAATGTTGACTCAATTTGTGGTATATATGAAAATAGAGGTCAGTAGATCATAAGAGAGTTCTAATTTGGAATGGTTTTGGCAATCTTCTTTGTGCTTTTCATAATGTCTGCCCTCATCTTTGGTCTTGTCAACAGGATAGACAGACTTATCTTTGTCCATACCCTTGTAGACACAGCATGTGTTAGTTCCTCTTTTTTTCATAGTAGCCAACCTGTAGCAATGAGTTAAAGTTGTATTGACTTATTAACTTTTACTTCCTTCACAATGACATTGAGCAGATTTTCAGGTATTTTTTTATCATGAGCTCTTCCATGCTTTCCCAAAGTATTTTGTAATTTAAAAGCATTAATATTTCTTTCAAAAATGCAATCTGTTTTAAATACATGTGCCTGTTATTGTCACATATCAGAGATAGAGTCATGGTAATTGGAAAGTAATAGACAGCTTCATCAATATAGTAAAGTACTGATAGTGTGATGATGCCTGCATTATATATGTCTTCATCATCCAATAGACAGACTAGGAAAAGACATATAGGATGCAGTAAGACATTATGGCTATATTGGAGGAACTGTTAAGAACACACTGAGAAACTTACATAAGTCATAGCAGCAAGATCTATGAGTGAATTACTGCAAAATAATTAACATTTATGTGAAAGAAAGCCTCTCAGCATCTTATTTCTCTTAAATTCTATCTTCCCTTGAAGTGTGTTCTGTATAAGCCAGACTTCAGGAAGAAAGTATGACTCAGGCTCTGTATATCTGAGTCTACAACAGGTTTGACACATATTTCTCCTTTAAATTATTAAATTAGATGTGATCTTAAACATTTATTAGCAATTTATATTGTCCACTTTGAAACAGTGTGTAAGTGGAAGATTTGCTTAATGTTGAGGCTGATTTTTGTACTCTTCTGTAGTCTAGATATCAATCTCCTTTCTCAAGAACAGTTGATCAGATTATCTTCTGTAAATTGGTTCTTTACTCTAGAAATGGCTTGTTTTTTATGTGTAGAAAAATTTAAATCTCATGTAATCCAATTTTGGCAATTCTTGGTGTTATTACTGGAATCGTTTTCAGATGGTTCTTGCCCATGCATGTCATGAGTTATTTTTCTAAGTTTTACTTTTGGACATTTGACACCTCAGCTCCTATATTAAGTAAGGTCTTTGATCCAGTTTCAATTGATTTCTGTGCAGGATGAGAAATCTTCAATTAAATATTTTATGTGAATCATCTGTTGAAAAGGCTATTTTTATTTGCAAGGAATTCGTTTTTAATGCTTATTTTATCTTTTATTCATGGATATGTATATGTGTCTGCTTGAGTAATTGCCACATGTGTGTTAAAACACAGAGAAGTGAGGAGAATGCTGGAGTTTCAGGTGCTGTAAGACACTCAACTTTAATGCTGGGTACTTAATTCAAATTTGTTTTAATTAAGTTGAGCTATCTAGCCAGCACTGCTGATAAATATTTCATCACTAATCTATTATCTTCATTTTGTTCTAGTATCATGCTATCCTGTCGCTAAAGTTCTGTGGTAGATTTTGAGGTAGTATTGTGGTATCTTCAGTTGTGTTAGTTATGTATAGGATTGCTTTATTTACTTCCATGCTTTCATATTTCTATGTGAATTTTAGGGAATTCAATGATGTGGGTTGCATTCAACCTATAGACCATCTTTGATAATATAGACATTTTCAGAATAATTAATTTTAAATCCATAAGCATAGTAGAAATTTCTATCTTACAGTATCTACATTCATAGATGTGAGAGACATGGAAAAGTAAAGTTACTCTAAAACTTTAATTTTACAGTTAAAGTAGCTATGACTAAAATAAATGATGAGAAACTCTGTTGAAGACATGGGGATAGAGAAATCCTTCCCTGTTTGGGACTATAAATTGGTACAGATTATACCATTGCTTCCTAAAAATACTAAAGATATAAATACTACTTGATCCAGCTGTATCACCTCTGAAAACATACCAGAAGACACTGGAGCCTTACCATAGAGATAATTGCACATACCTACTTGGAGTTGCTCTATTCACAATGGATACTACCAACATGACTGTTCACCAACAGAAAAATGAATAAATGAGATACTCTGCACAAACACAATGGCATTTATGCACTTTAAATAACAATGAAATAATGGCATATTCAATAGAGTGAGTGGACCATGAAATTATGTTATTTAAAAAATAAGCCAGACTCCAGCATAAATTATACTTCTTTCTTCTTACATGGAGCTCACAGAATTTTGTTTTTACTTGTGTGTATGTGGCAGAGGTTAGGGAGTAGGATGTGGTTCATTCAATTGTAGTAAGCCTGATGGAAGAGGAGAGAAAAAGACCTTATAAGAGGCAGGGGGAGTAATCAACTAGTAAGATTCATGTCACTAGCATGCAAAGAGGAGGCTACTGAGGAAAGGGGGAGGCAGCAGAAGAGAGTCAGACAGGTTAGAAAGATAAGGACCAACAAAACAGCGTGAGCAAGACAGTGCACCGATGGCACCCATCGCTTTTTGTGTGGAGTTTAAATCACTTTTGATATTTGCTTGGCTCAGAAAGGTGCCTCTCCTGAGTGGCAGCTTTGCTTTGCTTTCTGGGAAAGATGAAGAATAGTGCTGCTTTCATGAGCATCCCCCTGCTCTCTTGGGCCTTAAAGAACCTGAAATATTTTTCTGAGGGGGAAAAGTCTTTGTTCAGGTTCAACAAGGGAATTGTTTGCCCCGGGCATATTTCCCTGCAGTTCACGAGACTGGAGTTTTGGTGTCTCTTTGTACATGCGGTGCTAATGTGGTAAAGCTGAATTTCAATTTCTAATATAAAGTCTGAGAAGCCAAGAGAAAAGATTCAAATGGATAATTTGAAAATTGAAAGTTAAAATTTAAATCTCATAGGTAAATACAAGCTTATGAATTATCCTTTAATTCTAAGGAGATACATATATAGAATATAGTTTTTAAAATGTTCTGTGGAGAACAATGCCAAATCCAGGATATTTAACTTTTCCCTTTAAAATAAAAAAGGAAATTTAGCAATGTTTCTATAAAATTAAAGTAACTTTTTAGTTCATATATAACAAATATATATGATGTGGTTTTCTAACATGGTAAGCCTGTGGCTTTAAGTTTTACTATTTATGTCAAAATTTTGAGAAAATTTCTCACATGCACTGTAGGTGATTAAAAATAAAGTGTAAATAAAATAGTTATTTTGTGACCACTGAGAAGTCTCTGAGTATTGCTCTTAGTATTACTATTCTCAGTGGATAATTGCTGAGGAATCTCTACATGAAAATATTTTAGAAATCTATGGTTGTATTGCATAAGCCATTATACTTTGCTCCTGGTGGTTAGGGTGTTTTAAATTAAGGACTTTAAGAATATGTGTCAATAATATGCAAATAGTCTGCAGAGAGAAATGACACAGTTTGAAGTCATACCTATAGTTCATTGAGTTTTATACTTAATTGGTATGGAATATTAGTGATTTAGAAAACTGTTGAGAAACATCTTATTAATGTAAATTCACAGAGAAAAATCTTTAATTACAGCCATAAATGTAGGAAGATATTCATACAACCTGATATCCTGGGAAATTCTAGTTTTGTGGGACATGAACCACTGTATCCAAAGAAAACTCAATGACAGTCATACTTAGCAATTAAATTGTTATTACTGTGATATGTGGATATGGGCAAAGCTTATGTACCCATACACAAGGACTGAGGAATCCTGCATGTATGTAAGGCTTCCTAGTAGATATTCTGATGCAGAAGTGAAGATTAATCTACAAAAGTTATGCTAGGTAGAAGAAAACCAAACTGTTGATAAAGGAACGTTGCTACTGCCTTTATTGGAGAATGTACTGAAATAAATGGCATGAAAAAATAACACCCACACAGGAAAATAAATATTTACTGATGCTGCAGTTCTACTATTGCTATTATCTGTCAGTAAATATTTTTAAAATCTAAAAAACTAAAATTACACAGCTGGAAGAATCATTAACTCCAAGACTAAACAGTATTACAAAAACACAGCTAGACAATTCCAACTGTGAAACAAACTTTATAGTATCTCATCATAAACAAACTCCAAAGTCAACATACTAATTTCCTACATATGAAAAAATGTGAATTATCTGATGTCGTATCTGCTGGATGAGATTCCAAGAGACTGAGATACTGTGTTTAGGATGATAAGTAGTGGAAATAATTCTATAGCTAATGATATCAATTACAGTTGAAAGAAAGACAGTTTAAATATCAAAATGCAACAAAATAAAAGATGAACAGTTACCTAAGTGATAAAATGTCTAGTAACAAGATTATATTATATTGTAAAATATTTTATTCAAACAAAGACAACATGAGGCCCATGATTGAGGAACCAAAGTTATATACAATAACTTCTCTTTAAATGGGGTCAAAATATTGAGCGTAAAAGCCAATGGACTGTATCTTAGAAGTTATTTTATAAAAATGGTAAAAGTATGTTCTATGTGCAGAACACTCAAAATACTTACTATGAAGATTAAACAGTATATTTGTAAAATACAATCAGCAAATCTTGCTGTGAAATACTAGATATTATTAAATCTTAATAACAGGGAAGAAATAAGGCCAAGAGAAAAAATCAATAGTTTCTGGGGGAAATCTGGAACCCCAGCCAGCATACCAACATGCAGACAGAGCCAGGAGCAAATAAGTGAGCAAGGTTTTGTTCCATTGCTATAAATCTTGAAAATTTGATGAAAATATTCAATTATGCCCTCAGGTCTAATGTTAATGTGCTCTAAGGTAGATGAATCCAACTGGATCTGATTCCAGACACAACATCAAAGTACAACCAAAGTTAAAAAGATAATCCTGGCAACTCAAAAAGTGATTCAGTGCATAGTTATAAGCCAATAATACAAACAAAGATCATCAGCAAAAGCAGTTGTGATGGTTAGTGCTAATCATCAACTTGACAGGATCTAGCATCTCCCAGGAGACAAGCTTATAGACTTCAAGTGTCAGGGATTATTTAAATTAGGTCCATACCTGGGCATAATTATGAGGTATGTTCTTTTAGTTTAATGTGGGGGAGAGGGCTTGCCCAATATGGCCATTCCCTGTGCAGGGATCTGGGACTCTATCCATAGGAGGACATGGATTGAACGCAACCTTCATCTCTTGATTTTCTGACAGTGGAAGCAGTGTGATTAGCTGCTTTAAGCTTCTGCTTCCACAGCTTCTCCATCATGTTAGACTGTATTTTAGAAGAACTGTAGGACAAAGTATGTGTCTCTCTTAAGTTGTTTATGTCCATATTTTAATACAAGGATAAGACAAAATGCTAATGTAAAATATCACAATAACACATTATCATTAATTAAGTAAGTAAGTAATGAGACTAGATTTTCTATAATAAATTCTTATGATTCCCACTCCCAACTTCTCCCAGATCTTCTCCACTTCTCCACTCAACCAAATCCATACCCTTTCTCTCTCATTAGTAAATAGCAGGCATTTAATGATGACTGATGATGGTGGTGATGATGATGATGATGATGATGATGATGATGATGATGATTTGAATTAAATAAAAGCAAGGAAACCAGAATAGGGACCAAACAAACAAACAGAAAAACAGATAAAAAAAAAGCGAACAAGAAACACATATAGACACAGAGACCCACACACTCACACACAAGAGAAATCCCATAAAACAGAAAATGATCTGTAAGGTAATAAGAAAAAAAATGCCCAGACGAAAATCCCGGAAAGATCCCATTGAGTTCATTTTGTGCTGTCCCTGTCCTGCTGTGCATGGGGCCTTAAGCATCCATCATTTGTATTCCCACTGATACTCTGCCTGACAAAACTAATTTTCATTGGCAAGTAACAAGCAACTGGAGACAGATTATGGCTTAGGCATGGGGCTTGTTTGAGTCTACTTCCTTTCTCAGCACTGAGACCCTGACTTGATCAGTCTGTGCTGGCCCTGTGCACACCGCCACAGTCTCTGAATTCTTATGTGCATCAAGCTGTGCTGTATTGATAAGGCCTTGTTTCTTTGGTGTCTTCCATGCCCTGTGGCTCTTACAATGTTCCCATCCTCCCTTTTGAAGAGTTACATGATCCCCCAGGGGACAAGGAGGGAGAGACAGTGGAACAGTGAAACAGGTTTAAATAACTGAAATAAAAAATGGCTTAATTGAGAATTTGTTTTATCCGGGCAGTGGTGGCCCACGCCTGTAATCCCAGCATTCTGGGAGACAGAAGCCGGCGGATTTCTGAGTTCGAGGCCAGCCTGGTCTACAAAGTGAGTTCCAGGACAGCCAGGGCTATACAGAGAAACCCTGTCTCAGAAAAAAAAAAATCAAAAAAAAAAAAAAAAGATAGAAAAAGGAAAAAAAGATTTTGTTTTCAAGAAAGCTATTTTTTTTTTCAAAATGAAGGTAAAATAACATTCTACAAACATTGTCTTGTGAAGTCCTTACCACCAAATCTTACCTTTAAGAAGTCCCAATGTGAGGCTGAAGTCTGCTCAGCAGGTGAGAACACTTGCTGATCTTGCAGAGATACTGAGTTTGATTGCCAGCACCCAGTTCACAACCAGGAAATTATGATAGTAAATAGCCCAGACACTAACTACAGAAGATTATTTGAAATAGTTTCCATGTTTTATACAATTTTCAAAGGCACGAGGAAGACTTTCTTGTAGAAGCAGGTAATTTTACCTTAGATTTTAGGCTATGTATGACACCTAATAGACCATGTCTCCTAGTTATGGTGAGGTAACTGAATATTTCAGGTTTTGTTTTATCTCTACAGAGTTAACAATTTTATTTATGTAAGAGACAAAAAATGACCCCGTGTAGTAAAATCACTTTCATACTTGGATCTCAGTTTCAAAGTTAAAAACTTTGAACAGTTTGTTTAAACAGTAACATGGTGAATTGGCTTCCTGCATTTCAACATACTAAAGTGACTTTCCTGAGAGGGTTGAGAAATAAAGCCTTCTTCAACAGAGACTGCAACAGATATTTGCCTCTAAGAAGCAACACTGAAATTTACAGTTATAAGGAAGTTTATCTTGAGCATTCTGATATTTCTCCATCTCTACTTAATGAAGCTTTCCACTTTTTGTAGATGTCTGTGCCTGAAGGGCTTTTAATCTATGACAGTCAGCAGAGAACCCGACAGTCCAAGATCCTCTTACTCCTCATGGAGAAAGCGCTTTGTAACTTCATACTTTTACACAATTTGATTGGAAGGTGTGGGGATAATAAGACAATTAAAAAAAAAGTCTTCCCGATATCATATACTGCAAGGAAGACATGAAGCACTGTGTGGGAAACCTGGTCAAATATGAGAGAATTGTACAGGAGAAAGAAAATCACTTACTGTTCATGCACTGACACATTCTTTGGCTACTTTTATCCCTTAGGACTTGTGTTTGCTTATTTTTAAAGCAGGACATATTTATCTCCATGGACCTTTTAAATGCGTATATTATAGTCTCTTTGCATACATAAATTATACTACATGATATTAATGGCTCCTTTCATTGTGATGAAGCCTTTTTCTATTGGGTTTATTTTTATTCAAATTTTAGTGACAGACAAAATATCCTTGCCCTGCCTGTTCTTAGGGGTTTCAGCACCTGTTGGTGGATTTAAATTACAAAAGCAATTTAGTGTGTTTTTTGTGTTGGGGTAGTTCCGGGCCAAAGTTCATTCTTCTTTGTGTGGATTCATGGTTCTCTTGTCAGCATTTGCTGAAAAGATTATTATGTTTTCATTGTGTGTTCTTCACATTTCCTTCAAGTGTAGACCAATTTCTGGACTAGTATTTAGTTTCATTTGTTTTATCTATTTTAGACAATACCACTATGCTTTTCAAAATTATTTCCTTTATTATTTGAGATTATAATATAATTACATCTCCTAGTTCCTGTCCTTACTGCAAACTCTTCTCTGCACCACTCCCCAAGCTCTTTCAAATTCATGTCCTCTTTTTTGATAAATTCTTGCACAAATACACACACACACACACACACCCCACTAAAGTTACTTGTATGCATGTTTCCAGAGATGACCACTTAGCAATAAATAAAATCAGTTTGCTTCTAACTGAGGGAGCCTATTTCTTCCTCATTCAGCATTCCATTGTTGCTTGTAATTCTTTGTATAGGGTTGAGGCTTCCTTGGCTTTCCCACAGCCATGTTAGTATGTCTATGGCTGTTGTCTTGTTCAGCTCAGGCTTAGGCACTCATGTTGGTGAGACTTCTTGGATATAGCATCTTGGATATAGTGGGACATCACTAGGAGAAACAGCTTTTAGAATCTGTGTTCCCATCTTCTAAAATGTTCCCTGAGCCTTAGGCACCCAAGTTGTTATATATATAACAACTTGGGTGTTTTATATATATATATATATATATATATATATATATATATATATAGAGAGAGAGAGAGAGAGAGAGAGAGAGAGAGAGTACTGTGTGTGACTAGTTTCTACATATGTGTATTTTGATTGCTTGTAGTTTTCTGTAATAGTACTACATATTGCAAAGAGAAGATTCACTGATGAGGCATAGACCTGTATACACATCTGTGAAGTATAAAAACATATATTTAGAATGTAATTGTGATAATTTTAGTTCAATATAGTGATGGATGTAGGTTTTTTCCTCCCATGATCCAAAGACTCACTAGCTCTAGGGTAGTTGACCAGGTAGGTTTGAATATCAGGAATCATTTTTCTCTTGTTGAGATGATTTTAGTATAATTAGAAAATTGGTGGTTATTACCAAGGCATGTGTGCCACTATTGCACCTTAAGGTTATCATCCTTTTATCATGTTTTTTATTGCTATGGTGCATAGGTGTCATTGGTAGGTAAGACTGTTGTCTGCTTCCCTCTTTTGGAAGTTTAAATGGTCCTTCACCAAGGAAGTTTGTCTTTAAGAAGGAGGCTTTCAAGTCAATTCCAGATCCAGTATCATACTATTTTAATCTAAAACAGTCTACATTCATATCAAGCATTCTGGTAACTCCCCTCCTGTCTGTTCTTAATTACTGATTGCTAGTAAGGACCATTCTTAATTTATAGACATTTTTCTTTTGTCTACAAAAGAAGTTACTTAGAATATTTTTCGGGTATTTCGCTGAATCTTTGATCCACCTTGGTATTAATATCATTCTTTGGAAATTATTATTTTCAAAATTCCATGAGCTGATATGGAGGTTCCTAAAACAAAAGCACATTTCTGGCTTGTAACTCTCATTGGAAGCTACAAAACCAGACAGCCTTTATTTTAAAGAGGAAAATAATTTAAAGTTGCCAGCTTATGAAGTAAAACCTCCTTCCTTCCTCCCTCCCTCCCTCCCTCCCTCCCTCCCTCCCTTCCTTCCTTCCTTCCTTCCTTCCTTCCTTCTTTCCTTCCTTCCTTCCTTCTTTCCTTCCTTCCTTCCTTTCTTCTTCAATGATTGGAATAGAACTCAGGACTTCATCCATACCAGCAAGTATCAGCATTCGGCATTTGAGCTACCTCCTCAGTACAAAGCATAATTCTTTGACTTGGAGAAGAGCTGAATATTGTCATTATGTACTTCGTTTGAAATTTGTTCAACTTTTCTAAAAGTAGGTTATTCTGGTTATTACTCTAAAACTATTCTTTGCTCTCTTCAGTCACTTAATTGTTTCTGTCACCTACCCATGAGCTTCCATTCCATTTCTGTTGCTTAAGTTTTATTGACCAATTTCTACAATAATTTATATTTTCAAATTCAAATAATGAAAGAACCAGAGTTCTCTCGGGAGGTAGACTCATAAAATAAATCAATAAACAAATAAAAGAGTTTGGAGGAAGGAGCAGAAAAAGGGAGGAGAGATTGGAAATGGATATGTAAATATTCAGGATGTTTACATTGATAAGAAACAAGGTGGCATGGCTGCTTCTCCATTCTTCAGTTGGTTTTTGAATGGTTGATTGTGATGGTACTAGGAATCTTTCTTTGAATATACCCTTTGAGTAAAAAAAAAAATGCCTTGTATTTATATCAACACAATAATTTAATTGATTTGTTGACTTAGTCTTTATTTCTCATGTGCAGATGTAGAATTCTAGAATTGCTAATACCCATGATTCCCTGCATTATATTCTGGCAAATTTTAGCAAATAACTTACATAGGGATATTTGGCTTTGTCAGACATTCTAATAAGCTCTGTAATTTATTAAGTATTTAACACTCAAAGTATTAAAAGAGGAACATTTGTAGTTATTTGTTTATCCATTTAATTTATTTTAGATAATGTATCATGTTTTCTAGGCTGATCTGGTACCAGCGGTGTACCCAAGGATAGCATTAAACTTTGTGTCCTGCTGACTCTACCTTAATTACATGCTGGGGTTGTAGATATGCACTCTAGCATCCAATTTAATGTGAGGTTAGAGTTAGAAACCAGGGTTTTGAATATTCCAGGTCAAGACTGTAGCAACAAAGTTACACCCCCAATCACAAAGAAATACATTTCAACTCCCACCCAATACAGGTTTCCTAATTAAAAAGAACAAGAAAGATCACATCGTGTGTTAACATGCAACTGCTCTGCCAATGTTTACTCTTCCAGTTCTCTTCCAAACATGGTTCCCTTCCTCCTTATTAAAGGATAATATCTGTATTAAGAAATTAATAACCTGTATTTTATACTAATGACATATTCAACTTTCCTCATAAGTTAGCCCATTAAAATAAAATTCTTCTGTATTAATCAGTTAATAATATAAATAAAACTGTACCTAACTTGAAAATCCTATAGTTGCCTCCTTAGCATTTTGTAATTAATCACACTGAACAATAATATATATTTTCATTCAGATTTCACTCAGGCTGATTGTCTTATAATCTGCTATATTTACTTTGCAGTATAAGTGCATTGATTATATCTTTAAATATATAAGGTTAAGGAGACAAATTTCAATTTATTATAAGCACGTGTCAAAAGAAAATGAAATTTTAATGATAACTCCTGATTGCCAATATCAAAGATTTCTCTTTTGTAAATAACAAAGTGGAACATGAAAGTACTTAAGCCAAAGGTAGAAAATAGTTATTCAAATAAATTTAGGAGAAAAAGGTGGAGAGAGAAGTGTCTCAATTATTTATAGAAGGCTAACTCTTATTTTGTAGTCATCAAAGACAGCCATACAATAAAAAGAAACTGAGATGTGCTCACTCTGTATGTTAATTTAAATATTTGAGCAGATTATTTATATACAAATAGTATAATAAATGTATTTTAGACAATTCATTGAATTTATTAAATTAATTACTATTTAAATCTCAATCTTGTATCACATATCAGAAGATAATTATTGTATCATTTTTTAAGCAGAGGAAATATTTTATGTTTGCCAAAATCGTAAGATATTTTTTCTCAAATATTTGCCCAAATGGACTAATTTGTCTCTTGTAATTATTAGCAAATGTACCATTATGTTTCCCTTTTTAGTAATATGAAGGAAAAAACATCTATTGTACAAATAATACTATTTCTGCCTTTTCACAGAGTCCTGCAAAAATCAAACCATATTATAGTATTGAAATATTGTTCATTTTAAGACATTAAGCTTACAAATTAAAGGAATACTTTTTAACTATAAATTCAAGAAAATATTAGTTTATTTTATTTTCATAAAAACATTCTATTCTGTGATTTGAACTGAGCCAACGGTTTATGTAAGGCCCTTCTTCAGGTCTAGCAATTAGGTCATGGTTCAGAAAAGTAGTTCTTTTCGGTAAAAACATTGAGTATTTTCCAAGTGTACAAGAGAACATATGGTGTGATTTTAATGTATAATTAGTTATAAAACTAGAATTGGTAATAATATATTACAATACAAATTAAGTAAGTTTTATAATATATCATAAAATATTGGAATAACTTATTTCATCGGCTATAAAACTTAAAGAAAGTAATAGGAAGACCTTTAAGTCTTACATGAAAACAAATAATAAATTAAATACAACTTCTGTGGTAGACATTTCAACAAGTACTTTACTCATATGATTTTCTTAGGTATCTCACCTCACAATTGTAAATACTGAAACAATTGAAATAATTTTCTGCTCCTCACGCATCCACCTTATGAATGAAAAATAAAAAATTGGCAGATAGGCTGACTCATAGACATACCTTGGACATTTCATTCATCTGCAAATAAAAAAACTAAAAAGGGCTTCATCAGAGAGATTCATGTGATGAGAACTCTAGAGTAAATCATCGCAGGCCTGGCATATTAGTCTGGATTCTCTAAAAGAGAAGAACTGGTAGACTGAAATATATACATGTATATGGGCTTAATAGACCTGCTATCAGGATGTGGTCTGAATAATTCTACAATGGTTAACTCACAGCTAAAAGGCTAAGAATCCAGTAATAGCTCAGTCCATGAGGCTGGATATCTCAGCAGTCCCAATCTGGCAGTGGATTCCTGCTGGATTCCTGGAGAGCTGCTATCACAGTCTGTTCTATACCAGTGAAGGAGTGACCCAGCAGTAAAGTACATCAACTTGGCAGCAAAAGTATGGGAAACCAGGAAAAAAAGCAAAATTCTTTCTTCCATGCCCTGTTACATGGGCTACCATCAGAAGGTGCTGTCTAGATTTAGAGCAATGGTGCTGTGTTAGACAGTCTTATATTTTTGAATCCCCCATAGAGTAATGCCCAACAAGTTGGATTTTAGTTGAATCCAATTAAGTCAATTTCCTATCCAAGACTGGCCATCTAAACATGGTATGATGAACAGATGTAGTTCTGGACCATATTCTTCTAAGAGCTGAGACATCCTTAGCATACATTTATACTAACAGTGAAGTCTTGCATCATTTGTGTCTCCCAGAGTGGGAGGGAAAATGTGTGGTTTTAAACATAATGCTGTTATTAATGCCTTCATTTTAAGATTCTTTCTCAGAAGTGTAAGACAATGGCTTTGTAGTCATTCAAAACTGATCACGTGATTTAGAGTGCACATTCTGCATTCCTACTTTGTTATTATCAAAGGTACTCTAATGTTTTCTGATAAAAGTAAACATAATTTGGAGGAGTAACTAGAAGCCCTGTTACTTCTTTAGCTATTAAGAAGCAGGATTTAAAATTTGGATTATCTCTTTCAAATCCAGGCCCCCAATGCATACACAGCAGAGGACTGCTAGGTCTGACTCAGTCACAGAAGATGCACATAGCTCAGGAATGACTTGGAACCCCAGGGAGGTGGGGTTGGGTGTGTACATCCTCTTGGAAACAGGGCAGGGAAGGAGAGAGAGGAGATGTGGGACAGTAGAATAGTCGGAGGGGTGAACCGGGAGGGTGATAAAGTCTGGACTGTAAAAAGAGATTAAAGATATAAAATAAAAGATGAGAATGGACCCCATGCACCGTTGTAATATTATATTTTATTACATAAATTTGTAAGGATGTATTTCCACTGAACTAGAAAATAGAGGTATCTTCAAAGGCTGTTCACATGATAGACACAAAAAATATTGAATCTTTCCTTTTAGGTTAATTTTTATATTATTATACTACTGTAAGCAATAAAAAGTTTGCAAGATGAAAGGAAAACTGTTATTGAGTGAATTGCAACTCATATTTCAGATGGCAAAAATTGACAGCAAAAACAGGAGATGACAGGATTGACACCAGAAATTTAATGATGTCAGATGCCACAGTGGTCCCTTTTAAATTTACTGTGTTTGCACTTCCCTGTCATTGTAGAGCACAGACACCTACCTTTGCAGCATAGAAAAGGACAAAATCATTGGCAGGTTTTGATTCTTTGCTCTTCAAATTCATAGTAAAAAAATATTTTCTCTTATTGAAGTCAGGTAGAAATAAATAATTTTGAAAACAGTAATATCAATTTCTGTCCTCAGATTAAGTACCTCATATTATGTAAGGTCCTGTGGGTGTTGACAGTTTCTACAAATTTAAATAAATAAGTTGAGAAAAAAATCAATCACTTATCTATAACAAGATGGTGTGGTGAAAACCATATTTTCATCTTAGAAAATCTTTTGACAATATATGCAACATTTTAAGGACTCTTATCTAAAAATTTTCACTTTATTCATACATTTCAAAAATACAAAATGTATTTATATTTTGAAGTAATAAGTAGTATTTTTTTCTCATAAAGACTATCTTTGGGGGAATTAATAGAATTGTTGCAATATCTACAGACAAGAATGATGTCTGCCCATTATACCTAACTCATAATATTTCACAGAGACCAGCAAGACATTGAAAATATTATAGGTAGAAAAATTAATGAGAGAAGGTAATTAAAATTAATTAGGATAAATATAAAATACTCATATATTAATGATACTCAAATAAAATTAAGGCTATTCTGGCCACTGTTTTTGCTTAGTAAGCCTCACAAACTCCTGGGATCCCATATTTTAAATGCAGTGAGACAACCCACTGAAATCTGTGCATGCAACTGAATATTGTGTCTCTACTCAGTTCTGGGAGAGTGTTTAAATTACTGAAGAGATCTTTTTTTCATTTTATCACATTCTTATTCAGCCTAAGAACATTTTATAAATCCTTTCTAATTGTTCAAAAGTTGTAGATCAGACAATTATCAGCGAAACAGCTGTGTATCTGTTGTCTATAATACCCAAAGATTCACTTTCCTTTCTATTGCTGTCAAAGCTTCTAAAGAGTCTGAGAGCTCATCTGTGATAAATGCCCTCTATTTAATGCAGTGGGACAGTTTCCTAATTTGTGCACCTAGCAGAATGTCACTCCTAGTCTCCTTCTGTTGATTTAATTAGATAAAGCTCCATGCTAATCACTTTACAATTAAACTTTTGGAATCTCGCATTGGAAAAATATAATCCTTTTACAAAAACTAAAATAAATAAATAAATTGAGCTCAGTAATAAAATAAATTTGCATTTTTGCAAATGTGTTAAACAGCTGATGAATTATTCAACACTTGATGTTGGTTCTGCAGATTTAATGAGCCTCTCTAATTTGACTTCCATACAAAATTATAAATTTCATCGCATGTTTATGAATTGAAAAGTGTTCATTAGCAAAACGTATTCATCAATGTACTATATATTGTTGTAAGGGAAGCTCTTAAAAGTTCTGGCCAGCAAATTCTGTTCTAGCATCATAAGCAGGATTCTTTCATAGATAAAAATGATTTCATTACTGTATTCATTTTCACTAATCTATTTCTTCTGAGCAAAAATATTAGTGGAAGTCCATTTATTATTGTTATGACTTTGCTTTTTCTTATACTATGCATTAAGCAACAGTGAAGAGGCCAGCTGTGTTTATTTCTCACTGTATAAAGCTTTTTGCTTGACTCCAGTGATATAACTCAAAGTTTTAGCAATCTGGATTTCCACACAATATTTCTTACTCATTGACTTCACCGGCTTTCCTAGGAAAAGAGCCAGTTGTTACCATTTATACTGAATAAAATTATTATTAATGGACTGGAGAGATGATGTCTCAGTTGTTAGAGTCCTGATAGAGGACCCAGACCAGTTCGCATCGTATCTGCATCTCCAGCTTCAGTTGATCCACTGCTTTCTTCTTGACTCCACAAACATTGAACCCATGTGCACAAATCCACCCAAAAACATATACATGTACCCAAATAAAGAATATTAAAAGAAATATAGGAAAAATAACCAAAAATAATGCTCTGTATTTGTGCTTTGATCAAACAAAAATATCAACCAACTTTTAAAAAGTCCTAAAACCTTTCTTGTTTTTTCTGAGGATAAAAGACTGCTGGCTTAGGTGATTAACACCTGTAGCCTAACAGGGGAGGATTAAGCAATGTGGCCTTTGTTCTATCTCAGCAGGAACTGCTGGGCTCTAAATTTCAGTTTGCTAGTCTGAAGTCTTGGGAAGAAAATGGGACCCTGAGAGAAGTGATTATAGAGTTTATTACACAGTTGTAAAAAGTTTCCTATGAAAGCTATCTAAGAGGGAAAGTGAAAAGATCCTAAGAGGAGAAAGGGAAAAAATCTTCTAAGTGGGGAAAGAGAAAAACTTTCTACTGGGAGAAAGGCAAAACAATTCTAGTGTGAGAGAGGAGGTGGGAGGAAGTTCTACTTTAAATGAGGAAAAGCAAAAAGAGAGAAAGCCTTTCTCCTTTGTCTTCAGTATTTATACATCTTTCAGTATTTATACATCTTTCAGAATACGTAACATGTTCCAAAGCTCACACACCAAAAAAAAATATATATCAAATCATAAATTGAAATAGAAATTTACAACAGAGACTGTTTACATGCATATTCATTACGAGTAATTATCTAGCTAAACATCCATCAACTGTCTCAGCTCTACAGTCTACAGGTTCATTGAAGGTTTAAAACCATAACTAGGCTATTAGTGAAGTTTTGTATAGATAAACACAGTCAATATTTTATCTTTTGTCCTAATACCTATAATAAATAGTTCCCTTTTTATGACCTTTGGTTAATTGTTTTACAACCTTCTGGAATGTGCTCTGAGTAGGAGAAAGTCTGGTTATTATCTAAGAGCAATTAACTGGTGACATTTGGGAGACTGGTAGAGTTCTCATTGCAGTTTTGACTATTAGAAAAGGACCTAATAGCAGTCCCATTATAAAACAGTGTAATAATCACAGATATAATTTTAGGAATTCTTATAGGATCATCATTAAAACTTAAGTCATCTATTTGTCTATATAACATCACTAGAAGCCAGTACATCTTTGTGGATCTGCAGAGATCTGCTCCAAATGTGTGTGCTATTACTTATTGATTATTATATATGTTTAGTAATAACTGGAAAGCATATTAATAGCAGGAATCTTTCCTTAAATGAATCCATTATAGCCTTGCTTATTAAGGGCTCACCTGTCGCAGAGTATATAATAGTCCAAAGCAGGCCATTTCAGAATGATCACCTGCTAGTATATTATCTTGTCCCATTATGACTCCTGACACTGAAGGGGAAACTGGGAAGGGGAAATAACAATTGAAATGTAGATAAGTAAAATAGCCAATAAAAAGTAAAAATATATGCATATGTACAAATCATTCTTAGTATATTATTTGTTTATTTTTCCATGCATTCATATAATGAATTTTAGTTGTTTTCAAAAAGAATATGTAGCATTGTGACCTTTACCATATATTGCTTTTGTGGTTATTTTACTGTGGCTTAATTGAAGTAGAGGTTTAATTGAAGTAGAGGTTTAATAGAGTCACATCACATCACACACACACACACAAATATATATATATATATATATATATATATATATATATATATATATATTTGTATATCCACATGTATTTATATGCATGGTATGTGTGTAAAACCTGCTGAGTTAGATATATATATATATATATATATATATATATATATATATATATACATACATATACATATACATACATATATAATAGTCAGGGCTGTCTACATTGCATTGGACTATCAATAATAGAGATCATCCCTATGGAAAAGAAAGGCTATTAATAGTTTTATGTTCTGGAAGTACTTGATCTAATATCTCATCTATCTATATTTCACCAATCTATAATCTATCCTTTATATACAGTTTAAGATCTAGATGTAATTTATTATTTGTCTATCTATATGTAGATACACATATAGTGAATCATTAGTACCAGTTTGTAGGATGGGAATGGAAGAGGCTGGAGGGCACAACTAGACATACTTTTGAATAGTCTGAATAGAACTTTGCTGGTAATTCTAGTGAAGGGCTGGGAGATGAAAAAAGGCAGCAGTAAGAGCCATGGACAAAAGACTTCAGATGAAAATGACAGTCCCATTGCACTTAACTTGAAGTTGTTCTTGTGATGCTGTGGCGAAGACTCTGGGTGCATTTTGGTCATACCCTGAGGTTTACAAGGAATTCTAGCAAACAGCAACGAGAGTGAAGAACGAATTATACCACAGTGTAGCGAAGAAAGCACAATAAAGGATGGCTGCTGAGAGAAGTGAAAGCAGCCAGGGAACTGGCCAGAGTGAAGACTTAAGGACAGGCTTCCTCATGGCCACGGGAGACACATATTCTCACAGTGTATTCGGGATGGTAGACAATGCCTCAGAGAGAATTTTATATTTCCCCTGATGCATTTTGTTCTGGCTTTGAGTATGTCTTCCTTTCCCTCTTTATATTCTTCATCTCCTTCAAAATACAGATGTCTAATTCTCAACCATTATCTCCTGAAAATATATAATTTTTCTTTCAGCTTTTGTAGGGTCGTATGATGGAGCTTGTCTTGAGGCCCATAAAAATGTTGATTTCGATCTTTGACAGAAATTGGGGACTCTGAGGGGTAGAATAAATGCATTTCCCACTGCATTCAGAGTAATCTGAAACTGGTACCTTTGTGTAGAACAATATTGTTTGGGTTTTGATTGTATTCCAGAGAACCAGATACTCTCAGTGGTTCTTTAGGGTAGGACCTTTGGTCGTTGGGGCTTTGGTATAAGATTTTTGAGTCATTGGATACAGGCATAGTCCCAAAGGGAGCATTGGTTCTTGAGACTTTGGGGGAAGATATTTAGATCATTGGGGACATAATCATAAAGGAAAGTAGTTCATGTAGCTTTGTGGGGAGAAATTTAAGTCATTGTGAACCTAGCTCCAAAGGGTGCTTTGGTAGCACGGCTTATTTTGATTTTTCTCTTACATTTTGGTCATTATATAAGCATTTTGGCCAATTGACTGTTCCTTTGTACCATTTAGATCACCAAACAGAAGTACACAGTAAAGGTCCACATGTTGTTGTTTTTTTTTCAGAGAAATAATCTGAAATTATGAGATGGATAGATAATTTTGGACTACCAAGCATCTGTTCACACACAGCAATCTTTGAACTTGTCTGTAATGAACATATTAAATCTGCCATTTTCTTATGGCCAGCCCTTCCCCCCACTTCTTTTTCTCAACCTCACCCCTATATCACCTCAGTCAGTCATTAACCTAAATTCTGGCATGATAATCAATTGTCTTTCAGTATTCATGATGTTGAAAGCTGTAGTTTTATGTTTTAATATCAGCTTTTGCGTTAAAGTTAGCAACCATCTATTTATGCACAGCAGAGAAGGAAACAGCTGGACACCTTCCTTTCTGCAATTACACATTTGATTTACTGCTTCCCTAAGTGGTTACTTACAGAAAAATGACTTAATACCTCACTACAAGCCTAGAGCCCATAGTGATGTTTTGGGCATAATGGCCTTTCAAAAGTCATTTAGAACTCTTTAGGGGAAGTATTATATTGTCCATTTTAATAATTAACTAACCTATAACACATGTATGTGTGTATGAGTATATGGCTGTGTCTATAGATATATATCTGACTGTGTATGTATTTAATAGATGGGGAATTTGTATGTGTGAATATGTCTGTGTCAACGTTTAAACTATAGATTTTTAATAATGCCTTTAGCAGTTCCAATATCTACAGCAACTTAGCTACTGCTTGTGATTTTGCATAGATGAAAGTGATTTAGACTTAAACCTCTGAAGAAATATTCGAGGAATTAAATCTCCAACTGAGAACATCAAGAAAGCCACTAAATATTGACCTTAACTGACCAGTGACTTTATAACCACCTTTAGCATTCTGCATAGAAAAGAATCAATGTTGTTTATGGTAATCTAAAATGAGCTAAGACTCACTACAGGACACAAAATAATCTAGTAATATCCTTCTGAAAATTCTGGGAAGGAAACCATGGTGTTCCTATTTGTCAATGTCTTATCCTTTCAGTATCACACGCAGAGTGGATTAAAATCGTGATTCATACCAGCTATCATGCACAGTTAGGACCTTCACGGGGCCCTCTATGCAGTTTGTTTTAATAAGTTGGACAGTATTTTGCTCATTTATTTGTTCCTAATGATTTTTTTCTTAGAATTTCATGCTTGGGCATCTTCACTCCTCACACTCTTCCCATCAATACCTCACTTGCCATAGTTTATGATATATCCTTCATTATCATTGTTTATTTGCTTTTAGGCAGAGTCTTTAAAAGACAAAATCCCAGGCTGATCTGAAATTACCATCTTTGGTTACAGGGCTGCATCACCACACCAGATTATCTGCATATAATCTTATTTCTGAAACAATGCACGATCAGTATGTTCATGAATAGATAGAGTGAATCAGAATCCGTAGCTATCTCCATTTCCTCCCTACAGTACAGGCAATGTTTGTTCATTGACTTTCATTTCGTAGCCTTGGCTTTGTTATTTCTCTGATGTGTCCATCCACTGAAATTGTGTTTGACAAATTTGCTCAGTTGCCATCAGCATATCTTGTTGCTGAGCCAGGTTTGTGGATCAATACCTGTCATGGCCAAACAAAGTTTTATTGCTACTGCTTTCTTGAGTCATCATTTTATATCCCATGACATTGCTCAAATCAACAGAAAGGATTGTTCTACCTTAGCATTCCTGTCCCCCAACTTGGCACTTCATAATATTTTATTTATCATACTTCTCTTTAAACAAATATTTTTAACTAAGAATACTATTATTTTCTATTTCCAGGAATTTGTTGATAAAGCATCTTAGGCATCTCCAGAAGTTTTATAGCTGTGAGATTAACAGCAACCATTTTTATACTGTCAAAGATTCTTTTTTTTCCGATGTATTTTTATTTTATTCAATAAATTTTTTACTTACATTTCAAATGATTTCCCCTTTTCTGGTCCCTCATGCCCCAAAAGTCACATAAGCCCCCTTCCCTTCCCCTGTTCTCCCACCCCCCCTTCCCACTTCCCTGTTCTGGTTTTGCCTTATACTGCTATACTGAATCTTTCCAGAACCAGGGGCCACAAAGATTCTTTTATTCTTTCTTTCTTTCTTTCTTTCTTTCTTTCTTTCTTTCTTTCTTTCTTTCTTTCTTTCTTTCTTTCTTTCTTTCTTTCTTTCTGATATGATTTCTGCTTAGTGTTTTTAAAATATACCATTCATTAATTTACTTTGGAGAGGAATTTAAATTACCTTCATTTATTCTTTGTAGTACATACCAAAATTTTCCTTTTGTGAACTATGCCTACTAAGCCAACATGATGATTCTTCTGTATCCCTCATTTTCTTCCAGGCCTTTTATGACCATACAAAATCCTCATCTCACCCCAATCCCAGATAAAAGAAATGCTTCCAAGATTAGATATCTCTTCTTTAGAAATGAGATGATAATGCAGCATAATTTCCCTGGCTCCATCTCATTACAGTGATGTACCCATATCTCCCATATCAAACACAAGAGTGCCATTCACATTTTGATCTCTTCACTTTTGTTCTCTGATATCTAAACCTAGAGGGGGCTTTTGGTTTTGTTTTCTTTCAAATTTTTTTCATTTATTAAATGTATATTTCTTTTTTCTTAAGATATCTGAAAAGCTTGACTTTTTAAAATAAATTCTAAGCATAAAATTACCTTCTTCTAGGCATAGCAAGCAATTTAAAAATAAATTATGACCCAACACACCATTAGGGTGGTCTTTATAACCTTAATTTTAAAACTTCTATAACCATTAAAAGACCCTAAAATTTCTGCAATAAATCATCCTCCCTCCACTTTGAAACTGAGTCTTAAATAGCTTAGGCTGGACTTAAACCTGCTATGTAGTTGTGGGATCACCTTGAACTTCTGATCCTCCTGTGTATGCCTCTCAAATGCTGAGATTATAGGTATGAGCCACCGTATTTAGGTTCTTAAATAAATCTTGATCTCTATGCTTAAGAGAAGTGACCCTGTGTTCAATCTTTTAGACTCAATATTACATTCCATTTTGCATTTGACAGAAAACTACAAATGGACTAAGGTTGATGCCTTAGTATTAAAACTCAAATGTAATATTACATGTGATTGTTAACCTGCAGCTGGAAGCCCAGTCTGGTATTGCCTACTAAGAAGGAAGTAACAAAATGTCCTTGAGGATATATTATGTTTTAAAATCTGTTTCTTATGATGTTAATTATTCAAAGTAGGCTTTATCTAACTGTATTAATTACATTAAAGTTATATGTTGAATTTGAGGTTAATTACTCTAAATAGCTTCTTCTTGTCAATTGCTAGAGGAAACAGGATTAAACAATTTGCTTTATTGACTCTCCCAGATATACTTTTAAAGAATCAGTAGGGGGTATGTATTTCTGTCACCATAAAAACAATTTTATGGTGAAAAAATTTATATTTTACCTCATTTTTGCATATATATATACACACATGTACACATACACACACACACACACACACACACACAGCTTTGCTTTTATCTTAAATTTTTTTCTCCTTTAAAGACTGGCCTACCTAGAATTTCTGATAAACTCAAACATATGTTGGCATATGTTGGTATTATTATGCCCTTGAAAGCTGAGATCATGTTTGAGTTTTGTGAAAATGAAAGAGCAAAAAATTAAAGAATCTTAAAGCTAGGTCCAATCACGGAGGATCTTAGTTAAGGATTTTACAAAGCAGGGAGGAATGACAGTTTCACCTAAATATTTCATTTCACACTTTAAATCTGTAATGAGAAATTGAAATAGAGAAAATACAGAGAGAGGGAGAAGCAGAAAGGGGAAAGAAGAGAGAAGAGACATAGAAGAAGGGTCACACATACATGTGCTCATACATGCACACGCATACACATATACACACTTGCTTGCTCTCATGCATACACACAAACATATGGAGAAGGTAGTAGAAAAGTGTTGCAGTATTTATATGAAGAAAGCTTTGGTTTTTTCCTATACAGGTTTGTAGACATTCTCAAGAATCTTTCTGCTCAGTCTGGTGTTTAGACTCCCCATCTTGGTGTTTAGACTCCCCATCTTTAAGTCTTAAGCCTGGACATGGAACTGTCCCTCACTTTCACCCATGGCAAGGACCATCTCTGCAGAGAACAACGCTAATCTATAGGCATAAATGTAAATAGACAGGCAACTTGACAACATGCTCACTTATCAAAACATTATCTAGATCACAAAAGTTGAACAAAACAAAAGAAAAATGGACACAAGAACATTTGCCTTTGGAAAAAGAATCTGGCTCTGGAGTCTGTCTGCAGTTACAGTTTCAGTGTAATGAACATGGTGGACTTAGTATAGTCCTAGCTGCTGTGTATGCTGAAGCAAGACAACATTAACTGATGATTTTGTGACTAGTCTAGGTAAAAAAGTAAAATCTTGCCTCAAAAATTTTTAGGAGAAGGGGTTCTCAAGCCACCAGGAAATGTCCCATTCTCCAAATTCTAGTTTTATGCTTATATTAAAACAAGTAAATAATTGTCCATTTTTACAATTTTTACTTTGATATTCATTGTCTTAGGATATTACTGCTGTGAGCGTACATCATGTCCAAGGTAACTCTTAAAAGGACAACATTTAATTAAGGCTGGCTTACAGGTTCAGAGATTCAGTTCATTATCACCAAAGCAAGAACATAGCAACATCCAGGCATGCATTGTGCAGGAGGATCTAAGAGTTCTACATCATCACCTGAAGGTTGCTAGCAGAATACTGACTTGCAGGTACAAAGATGAGAGTTTTAAAGCTCACACCTACAGTGACACACCTATACCAACAGGGTCACTCACTCTAATAGTGCCACTCCCTGGGAGGTGCATATATAAATGACCACATTCATATTATTATTAACTTAAGATATGAACTGTCAGGGGGCTGGTGAGATGATTCCTATCTTAAATTAATAATAATGCAAATGTCAATAGAAGTTCATTTTGGCTGTAGATTTGTATCATTTGAGTCTTTTATGAGCAATCACTATCGTGAATATTCTCATTTAGCTACCATATTTCTGAGGGATCTCAGATTATTGGCTAAATAAATTGCTCTTGTAGAGGGCAAGTGGCTTCCTTGAGCACAATAGTGAAAGAAAAGAAAGAATTAGAGATAAGGGGAGGGAGGAAGAGAGAGAGAGAGAGAGAGAGAGAGAGAGAGAGAGAGAGAGAGAGAGAGAGAGAGAGAGGAAGGGAGGGAGGGAGGGAGGGAGAGAGAGAGAGAGAGAGAGAGAGAGAGGAAAGGGGAATTGTTAGAAACAAATCCACATTTTTCCTGTATATCAAACATTATTCAAGTCACCTTAGGGCTTTGCAGAGGCAGAAGTCATAAACTGCCCTGCGTACTCTCCATCTAACACCAATTTTCTGCATATAGATTATTAATTTGGCAATGGAAGCATATTGTGCTCTCCTCTATTCTGTCCCAATAAACCCTGCTCATTCTGAATGTCATTCCCTTAGATTTGCCATCTTGGAGCATGGAAACACAATCTAGCTTCCAAATCAAGCCTAGCAATCTCTGGGTCTCTAGTTTGTCGTATCAAACATCTCAATTGCCTTTCTCTTTGACCTTTGTCTTTAGTGCATGACCCATTGTAAAGTACTCATTCTTTGTTGCTACCTTATTACCTGTTTTCTTTTTCACAGTCATGGGGTTAAGATGATGTATGTGCAAGTTCCTTAGGGACTGTATCATGTTTGATGTTCTTATAAGTAAAAATTGAGAAGTAACCTGTCTCTTCAACTGTTCCTGCTTCCCACTGGTTCCATTGCCTGTGATTTATTACCTTGTAATCCAAGGTGTCATGATCTCCGACTCCATGTACCTTGGTTTGTGCCTGGGGCAGATTCTAGTTGGTCTTGTATGAATTGAAGGAAGAATAGAAACTCAGAGGACTTATAACTTACGTTAAAGTATTTTAGTGATATTATTCTCTATGTACATTGTGGGGGAATGTATGCCAAGGCACATGCATGAAGATTACAGGAAATTCCCATGTCTGTCCCAGAAACTGAACTCAGATTCTTAGGCTTGGTGACAAGTTCCTCTACTTTCTGAGTCATCAGTTCAGCCGCAAATATTATTCCCTTCTCAACTTAGATTATAAATTTTAAAAGAGACATCTCATTTTCTTTAAAGTAGTTGAAGTAGATTTGTAATTTGAGGCTATCAGCAATGACAAGATCCTACATAAAATTACATGAGAATTTCCTCTTCTTGTCTAGTATGACCGTGACACAGGGCCTAATTTTTTCTCAAACTCAACAGATAATTAGAAGCTTTACATGAACCTTTCAACCTATCTAATCCTGAACTGAATATTGTCTAATTCTAATGTGGAATCTTGGATAGGACCTGGCAGTAACTCAACTGACTGCAGTTTAGAAATGATGAATGCTGCCAGGCAGTGGTGGCACACGCCTTTAATCCCAGCACTTGGGAGCCAGAGGTAGGTGGATTTCTGAGTTCAAGGCCTGGTCTACAGAGTGAGTTCCAGGAAGTCAGTGCTACACAGAGAAACCCTGTCTAAAGAAATGTCGAGTGCTTCCTTAGAAAAGTCAGTGTTTTACCTAGGTTCTCACTGTACCAACCATTTGAGCTTTTTTTTTTTAAAAAAAATGTGTATATAGAATTATATTTTCTCTGTTGAGTCACAGGTATAAATATTTGCACTGCTAGTATATGTGCCAGCAATTAAAAGAGCAAGAAATATTTATATTTTGTAGAATAGTGTTTCAGTAGCATCATCTCCTCAATCCTTTGAATCAATACTTTCGTATGTACAATGCTAGTATAATTTAAAATATTGCAAAGCAGGCCTGACCATTCATATGATGTAGCAGAAATGAAACCTATTTAAATATCTTTATTGTTGCTGGTGATAGTACCTTATTGCTTACCATAAATTGAGAAAATTTATTTATTGGTGTCATAACATAATTGACCATTATTACCACCATTGCCCCATGACATAGTTAAAAATATTGAAAAACATTTAGCATATTAAGTTATGATAGTGTTTTAAAAGCCATCTAAAATATATTAATATTGTTATTGAAAAGTATATAGATCATTTTTTTACTAAACATAAGTCTAATTAATTTAGTTTTTCAACATAATGTTAAATACAAAGTGGAGAATACATGATTGTGTTCATAGCATCTAAAGCCAACTGGAAAATGTATATTTTTCCCAGGAGTATCTTAGATACCACCTTCAAAATTTTCAGTTTTATAGTAAAATTTATTCTTTGTTATGTGCAGATATTCAACATGTAAAAAAATAAATCAATTATATTTGAATTATACAATGTGGATAATGTCATACACACACAGGGAAGGGCTATGGCATGTGACAAAATCAGGTGTGCCAAACCTGATGCTCAGGTGCTTTGCACATTTCTTCAGAATGCCTATCAGTCATCCAGGGCTGTAGTTTGACAATGTGAAGTGGAGTCAATAATTGCCCTTCCTCACTTTAGAAACTCAAAAAGCCTTGTAATAATTACTGTTTCTCTTCATGTAGTTTCATAGACAACCATAAATTAATGAAATAACAACTTGTAGAGACTATGGCCCTCTGACTTGTTTAGTTTTGGCTTGCCATTAAGTTTGTTCTATGAAGAGGATTAAATACAGAATTTCTAAATCCAAAGCAAGATAGCAGCAAACTTAGATCAATTCCACGACCTTGAGTCATGCGTCATTTCCAATATTACCACCGTCCAAAAGGACGTGATAATAACAGATGACATTCTGTGATGTTTGCTCAGTCATCTCCATGGAAGGCCGTATGCTGACGTGTGGCATTCAGTACAATAAAAGGGAGAAGTAACTATTGAGCATATTTATTTCTAAGATACCTGCTAAAGAAATAACCACAATCATTCATTGCTCGGGATGTGCTGTCCTTTTATTACAAGGATGGAAAAGGACACTCAGTTCATTTCAGCCAATGATGCCTGTTTGGAAATGGCCTTACATATTACAGTGTATGAATACCAGCAAAGGAACATGGGAGAAAGCTAGCAACACACAGGTAGGGCCTGGACAACCCACCCAGAACATTCTGTGTACGCTGATGTTTGAGCTGACAGCACTTTTCACTGTGAATTTTCTCTAAGTAAACATTAACTGCCTTAATTGGAGCACTGTGCCAGGGTCTTTAGATTTCAGCCTGTCTGATAACAATTTTTTCTGCTAGGTTTGGCAGTATTTCTCCCAGTCAGATCTATTTCTTTCATGAATCATTGTAATTAGAGTTTAAGAAGCATTTCACAATTTGCCTGAGATTTTGACTTTTTCCAACAACCTTCTAGCTTAAGTGCCATCAGCTTTAAGATGCAGTTAAATGCAGCCATTTATTTAGGGAGTCAGCACAGTGAGGTGTGCTCATAAAGGGGAAGCTGGTATTTTACGATATTTTTTATTTTCATTCATTCTTCAGTAAACATTGTTGTAAGAATTATAAATGAGCAAAATTCAATTGCTACCAATGTCCTTCACTATGCTTATTATCTTTGCATGGTATTCTGAACATTAAACCTTAATATTTTTAGCATAAGCTGGGTAAAACTCCTAAAGCAATGGGGTCTGTTGGAGAGAAAGCCAGTATCATTGTTACTGTTCTGATTGAAAGGGCTCACAAGAGAAATAAAACATTTTGACAAAATAAGTACCATATAGTGTAGAAAACAACAGCGAAATGTTCCTTTACAAAGCAAGAGTCATTTGCAACAGCAATATGCAAAGAGAACTAGAATTACAGAGGAGACTTTCAGTAAAATGCGCTATGCTTTGAAACATTGAGTCCTTTTGATATCAGCTACAATACTCAACAGGATCCTTCTTCAGTCTTCTGTTGCTTCAAATGGACTCTCACATATTTTTCCTCTAATTGAATAATTTTGAGTTTGATACTTAACTTTCAAGGCAGGTTATCGCTGTTCAAAACTTCATAGAAAGGTTAATGGTTTAAAAGATTGTCTGAGTTGTAGGCATGACCTTCCCTTCGTTCTAAGGAAGACCTTGCATGTAATACACCCCTGGGATTGGACAAGAAACCATTCTAGGGGTGCCCTTGGCTTCTCTTCTGGCTCCTATGTAGGCCATAAACCAGCTAGATTGCTCTCAAATAAATCGAGTTTATTGTAAGACTTGTTTCAAACCACCTTTGTTTTCGCTCCTTGTTTGATTTATTCTTCCCTTTCTTCTAATTGCACTCTCATTAAAATGCTTCACCACCCTGTATCTTCTTCACCTATAAATATCTCATTTCTTTAACTTCTATTCCCCACTCAGGGACTTAAATTAAACTTATATAAATTAAACATTAAATAAATGTTTGAGCTAAACTAACAGTATAATCCTTATACTGTTTTGAATACTCATGATTATTTAATTGTGTGTATGCATGTCCATTTCTATCTGTATGCATTCTGTGCCATTGTTTCTGTTATCTGTAACAAATTAGCAAAGTAATCATAACTCCTCAGTGAAGCTGGTTGCAATGAACAGTCCTTCATTGGACCTTCTCATGAGGTAATAGTCAGATGTCAACTGTTGCCATTTCTTGGAGTTTTTCCATCATGGTTATCACTCAGGTATCTGTGAGTGTGTTGTGAAATCCACTGGCCTTCTTTCAGTGATGCTGCAGTGGACTACCCCTTAGTTTGGCTTGGTTTGTCTAGCACATTTTTAACAGCAACACTAAAACATTCAGACCCTGAGAACCTCAGTGATTTCAGGCAAAGGGAATGGCTAACCAACCATCACACCCTTGGCTATCCCACAACCTTAGGGATGGCCACTCAGGAGGTTTCCAAACAAACCATGAGTATTATCTGTGTTTCACAGATATGCTCCATGACTTTTATCTTCCTACATGGAGACATACCACATACTGTTCCCTGCTTTACCACAATAGTTTAGAAAAGCCAGCTCCATTTAAAGAGGAGTGAATTTAAATGCCATATAGAAGGACTGACAACATCATAGCAAAGAAAGAAATTTGCAAGGGCACTTGTTACAATCATCTCTGGAAGACCCATCTATAGAAGAAACCATGCACTAAATAGTATTTCAGAAGGCACAAGTGTAGCTTTGTTATCCCTGTGTATATCTGCTACCTAGACACGTGAAAATGCTTAAAAGTAGAGACATATCCTTAGCCTGTATTAATTATTCTCACTTGAATGAAAATATAAATTCAATTTTACTTGATTTGTACGATATTTTCATTTATGTGTTTATGGTGTGCACTCACTGATAAGTGGATATTAGCCCACAAGTTCTGAATACTCAAAATACAACTCACAGACCACAAGAAGCACAAGAAGACCAAAGACCAAAGTGTGGATGAGTCAGTTTTTCTGAAAAAGGGAACAAAATATTCCCAGGAGCAAATATGTAGATAAAGTGTAGAGCAGAGATTGAAGGAAAGGCCATCCAGAGACTGTATCACTTGAGGATACACCAAACCCTGATACTATCATAGATGCCAAGAAATGCTTGTTGAAAGGAGCCTGATATGGCTGCCTCCTGTGAGGCCCTGACAGAGCCTGACAAATACAGAGGCATATGCTTAGAGCCAACCATTGGACTAATGGTGGAGTTAGAGAAAGGACTATTGGAGCTGAATGCGTTTGCATCCCCACAAGAAGAACAACAATATCAACCAACCAGACTCCACAAAGTTCCCAGGGAACATCAACCAAGGTATATACATGGCACTAGCTGCATATGTAGCAGAGGATGGCCTTGTCAGGCATCAATGGGAGGAGAGGTCCTTGGTCCTATGAAGGCTTGATAGATGCTCCCTAATGTAGGGGTGTAGCCGCCCGCAGCCACATGTGAACTGGATACCTGGAAGAGAATTCTGGGGATAAACAGGAAGGGGACGAAAGAGAAATGAGTCAAGATAACAGTTGCTGATAGAGACTGACTTTACTATTATTTAGCCAATATATATATATATATATATATATATATATATATATATATATATATAGTCTTTAGAAAACCACCCTGCCCCCCAAATGGCCGTGAATTCCTTGGATCTTCTTCTCAGCGGGTTGCCTGCCCTGAGGCAGCCTTGGTTTTTAAGGTGAAAGCGGCTGTATTGTTCCCAATGGAACAAGGGCTGGAGATAACACCGCGGGAAGGGTGGAGGCTGCCAGCCAGGAATGTCACAGCTTGAGTAGGATGGGCTGAGAAGTCCAGCTAAATGCTGTGGGGGAAGGGACATACGGTCATAGAGGTTGGGGAGGTGGGAGTGGGGTGGGTGGAGGAACACCCTCATAGAAGTGGGAGGAGGCAGGATTGCTATCCAGAGGCGGGGAACTGGGAAAGAGGATAACATTTGAAATGTAAATAAAGAATATATCCAATTAAAAAAATGAAAAAAAGGACAAATTTGAAATAAAAGAGAAAAGAGAAATGCCACAGAGGGAGCCTGTATATCTTATAACATTTCTGGTACCACTGTGAAGAATCTGCTGACAAGTCTAGACATTTGCCAGAGTTTAGTTAATCTCATGATAATGTATGAAAGGTGGTAAATAAGTGGATAGAAAACTCATATATACACACATATATGTATCCATGTCTGTGTGTGTGTGTGTGAAAGAGAGAGAGAGAGAGAGGAAAGAGATTCTACATCTCAGTAAAAATTAAGCATGTAGAAATGGCTTCATACATTAGAGCTGCTCTTCCATAAGAACTGAGTTCCACCCCCATGTATATCAGGAGCCTCAAAACTTCTTGCACGCCCAGCTCCAAATGATCTGGTGCTCTGAGGGTATTCCCCAACACATGAGATTCACTCTTATGAACACCCATACATACACAAAATTACAAACTTTGAAAAGGCACAGAGGGAGCTGAAGAGATGGCCCAGTCATTAAGAGTGTGTATTATTCTTACAGAGGATCTATAACTCACAACTACTTGTGATTGTGACTTCAGAGGATACAAAACCACCTCTGTATGTACTGAACTCAGAAAACACACACACACACACAAACAAACACTTAAACAATAACAGAATAAGTCTTAGAAATTTTAGATAAGGCATCTCTATTGCTACTCTTTGGTGTTTATTTCAGCATTTTCAGAGTACTCAAAAACTTTTCTCTTAAATGACATATTCTGGTGCAAGGCAGATGAAAAGCTCTCTTCCCCCTTTCTTCAGTAGACCTACTCCATTTCTCCCACACTGACTATAATAAAACTGAAGATTGCATACGAGTTGCCCACCTGTCATATGTTAAACTCTCCTAACTAAAGGACCATTATCTGAACATTGAGCCTGATAAGTTAAAAGGGGAATTTGGAATTGACTGCATAGATTTTTGAATCCACTTACTGATGCTCAGTCGATAGCTTTCAGCAGATGGAAATGAAACCCCTTTCAAATTCTTCACAGAGCCAGTTTTAACCTTTGTCAATATGTAAGGGCAATCTTTTTGAGATTCTCAGAAAAACTGGAGGTCATGGTTTGCGAGCAGAGCTGATGGTTTCCACTGTAAAGGCTGAAGTACAGAGGTTCAGCTCTGTTGAGTATTGACGTGGATTGCCGTTTACAGAAGCGGCTGCCCTCTAATTGCTTTCAAATGTCAGGTGCTCTGAGCCGGGGCCCAGAAGCAACACACTGAGGAACTAATTGGCACAGGGACAGGAAGTTTTTCCAGGTCACCAGCTTACATTAGGCTCAGGTCAGTAGTAACTCGGTTTATGAGAATTCAGCCTCAACACAGCTCTGCTTCTTCGGGAATGAAATGTCCTTCAAAAGCAGGTACGATTGTCAGCTTCTTGGCACTCAGGGGTATTCTTGTCTTTAAGATATCTAGCTTCAACATAGAAATGTTGCATTGTAAGAAATGAATCTGTGCTTCAAAAAAAAAAAGTCAGTTAGGACGACGAAACTGGCTATGGATAAATCGGGCTACCTGAATCTGAACGTTCTAGAAGCTTCTCACCACAGAGTTAAATGCTGCAAAAAAGATAGTTTGTGTTAATCTCAATGAAGAGATGTCATGAGAAGGTGGTATTTAAATGGTCAGTACTCATATCCTTGGCTTTGCAGAAATCTCAGAATCAGCACAAGGAGCAGCTTCATGCCAGACTTCTGCACCTGCCGCACTTGGCTCTCCAGCCATGTGGAGCTGCTTAACAACATTGCTTGTTGAAAAAGAAAGTGTTTAGCACAATAAATGCCCTGCTCACAAGCACGAGGCATCTGTGCAGAGTGTTATTCCCGGATCCACATCTAGACTGGAGTAGGAACTGAGACTCAGCACCCATTCTGGAATGATTCCCATTTACACTGGGGGTATTATTTAGGCTCCACCTCTACATTGGGTGTGACTGAGGACTTCATGTCCATTGTAGAGAGTGATTTGAGCCTCTACGTTCATGTTGATGTGTTATTCGAACTACACATACAAGTTTCTGAGTTACTAAGACACCCACACATGCCATGCCAAAGTGTTCTGTGGACAATCTTTAAAAAAAATGGTAGTACTACAAACTCAAAAGATATCTGGAAATATCTGTCGTTTGCCCATTGTAAACTAGAGCACACTGCATATAATTCAATGTTTCTTGAAGGATCAATCTAATTATGTCACTCACATTTTGAATTTTACTTTTACTCTTTATGTAAAACAAAAAAATTACTTTTAAAACCATCTTTAACTTCCTAGAAAAGTATACAATCCTGTACAAAATTAATGTAATAAAGTCAAAGACCAAGTCCAGTTAGTATCTTTGGAGGGACAAAAAGGTGAGTATCTGAATGGGAGAGTCAGTCATCAAAAATGGTGCATTGAATCTAGCATCCTAGAGACAAGCAGGATTTCTGCACCAGTAGCAGGATCTATGTGCTAGTTGACATTTACAGTTTTGTGAATGGCATTGCCATAGTCATTTTAAGACTATGAGGCTACATGGTGCATATAATGCACCAACAGAGGCTATATGGTGCATATAATGTTAATTATAAAAGGAAGTGAATCTCAATGGTTTTGGGGTTTTTTTTTTGGATATTTTCTTTATTTACATTTGTAATGTTTTCCCCTTTCTAGATCTCCTCTTTGGAAACCCTTTATCCTAGTCCCCCTCCCCTTGCCTCTATGAGGGTGCTTCCCCACCCACTCACCCTCTCCAGTCTTCCTGTCCTGGAATTCCCCTCCACTGGGGCATCGTACACCCTGAGGCCCAAGGGACTTTCCTCCCACAAATGTCCAACAAAACCAATCTCTGCCACATATGTGGCCAGAACCATGGGGTCCTCCCTTCATGTCTATTCTTTGGTTGGTGGTCTAGTCCCCGGGAGCTCCAGGGGCTCTGGCCTGTTAACACTGTTGCTCCTTCCATGGGACTGCAAACCCCCTCAGCTCCTTTAGTCCCTTCTCCATCTCCTCCATCTGGGAGCCTGCGCTCAGTCCAATGGTTGGCTGCAAGCATCCGCCTCTGTATTTGTCAGGCTATGGCAGAGGCTCTCAGGAGTCAGCCATAATAAGCTAACCGGGTGGCTAGGAGCCATATTATGTTGAGAAGATTTAGTCAGGACTCCATTGATGAGTAGTAAGCTCTGAATTTTTCTGTTAGTGAGATAAGAATTTTTTAGAAAGATTGTCCGTTGCTTGGAAACTCTTAGAAATTATTAAAATGCTTCCCTTAGGTTCAGCAATCACCAGGAGATTTCTGAGACAGAGATTGTAGGGCAGGAAATTGAAGGGACCATCACATTACAGAGAGCAGCTACTGGCACACAGTGCTGCCACCACAGAGGAAGCAGGATCTTTATAAAAATGACACAACTACTTTCTAATTTGTTTTTCAGTAAAATGTCAAAGCATTGGGAAGCTGTGTCCAGTTGCACTCTATTAACAAGTTGTGAGTAATCAAGACAGGGAATTTTGCTTATAATGAGTCTCAAGTCAGCAGGAGTCAAATATCCAGAATTAAACACAAAAGCAATTCAAGAAATTAAAAGTCAGAAGAAAAATAATCAACCAATGTGCACTTACCTAAGCATAGGGTTCTCAGATGAAACATGGTTGGCTAATAAATATATTATAAAAAGTAGTTATCCATGAGGGAAATCCAAGTCAATGAACGCTGATATTCCATTTTACTCCAGTCAGGACTGTGATCATCAAGAAAACAAACGATGCTGGTGAGGATGCCAGTTTATAAGCATGCTATTAACTACTGCTCAGCATCTAAATCAGTATAACCACTTTTGAAATTAGGGCAAACATTTTTCAAGATTAAAAATAAATCTATTATATTCCCCAGCTACACCACTCAAAGGTGTGTGCATGTGTGGTTCTCAGTCAACATACTTCAGAGATACTTACATTTCCATTTTTATTAATAAATAGACTGAGATTAGTTTATTTGCTCATGAATGAATGGATAAAGTATGATATCATTTCAAGGGTGGTATGGTGTTGTAACTTCAAGAAAGGATTGGCATAGTGTCTAAATATTTTTAACATTCTTTTTGCGTGTGGACAAAGGAACACACATGTCACGACACCAGCGTGAGGTCAGAAGACAACTTGCTGGAGTCTGCCTCTCTCTCCTTCTACCATGTAAGATTGAGTTTATAATTTAGGCCACTGGCCTTGACAGCAAGAGCCTTTTTAGTTATGTCACCTTGCTGGTCCCACAAGTGCTATTTGAACAGGAAAATTTGTAAAAGGGAAATTAATGGAATCAGGAAAATTACATTTTATATCAAGGAATGTTATAGTTGATATAATATAATGTTGATATAAAGTGAAGTATCAAATGTACATTATAAAGCACATGAACATGCATTCATACACATAGATGTACGCATAAATCTCTACATAAAATATTTCACTGCCATTACTATTTTCAACAACTTCTGTCTAAACTCCTCTCCTATGCCTTTCAATTGGATTATCACTTTTTCAGAGATTTACCTTAATCCTAGCACACTCCTGATGTAGCAACATGACTGTTGCCCTAAAGTAGCTCCATATGTGGACAGACCTGGTTTTAATTTCTTCAATATAAATCCTTATTCTGCAGGAACTCTGCATGTTCAGAAGTCCAGCTTCCCATAGTACATTGGAGTCTATGGCTTTAAACATGCCTGTGCTCAGGAGAATGCATGCATGAAAATGTAGTCAGCGTCTATAGAGACTGAGAGAGGACATACTTCTGAAAGACATTCGGTGTTTCACTCGACATTTAGTATCAAAACTTACCATGTCCCTGAGATGTTAGTTCACCTTACACCAGTCAGAATGGCTAAGGTCAAAAACTCAGGAGACAGCAGGTGTTGGCGAGGATGTGAAGAAAGAGGAACACTCCTCCACTGCTGGTGGGACTGTAAGATGGTACAACCACTTTGGAAATCAGTCTGGCGGTTCCTCAGAAAACTGGACAAGACACTTCCGGAGGACCCTGCTATACCTCTCCTGGGCATATACCCAAAGGATTCCCCGGCATGCAATAAAGACACATGCTCCATTATGTTCATAGCAGCCTTATTTATAATAGCCAGAATCTGGAAAGAACCCAGATGTCCCCCAAAGGAGGAATGGATACAGAAAATGTGTTATATTTACACAATGGAATACTACTCAGCAATTAGAAACAATGAATTCACAAAGTTTTTAGGCAAATGGTTTGATCTGGAAAATATCATCCTAAGTGAGGTAACCCAATAACAAAAGAATACACATGGAATGCAATCTCTGATAAGTGGATATTAGCCCAGAAGCTCTGAATACCCAAGGCACAAATTGCATAACAAATGACTCCCATGAAGAAGTATGGAGAGAGTCCTGATCCTGGAAAGAAATGATCTAGCATTGTAGGGGAATATAAGGACAGAGAAAAAGGAGGGAGGTGATTGGAGAATGGATGGAGAGAAGAAGGTTTAGGGACATATGGGGAGGAGGGATCTGGGAAAGGGGAAATCATTTGGAATGTAAACAAAGAATATAGAAAATAAAAATATTTAAAAAAAAGAAATGTGCTAGGTGTTCCACCAGAGGTAAGGAAATACAACTGCATTATTTTTGCAATATCCCTTTGCACAAACTTTTTTTCCTCTATTCATCCTGCATAATCAAATTAAAAAACAGTTTAACCAATATCCTTCAAACTCTCTCATATATCCTCATCTGTTCTTCTTCAAATTTATAACTTCTTACTAATTGATATTTCTAAATATAACCACAAGTTTCTTTCTTTACTATGTACCTTTGTGCCAAAAATATAAATAAATGACAACTCTTAGTAGGTCACCAGCAATCCTTACCATACAAGGCTCTGTACACAATGTGAATAAACAAAACTACTACCTTATTGACCTGAGATGACATCCTGTTGAAACTGCCTAAATGTAGATGAGTTTCCTACATCTGGGAATGGCAAAGCAGAAGGTGTGAGGAATGGCTTCTCTTAGGAACGGAAGTGTGATTTACTTCTTCGAGCAGAATTAGAAATGAATACACAGTGGCAGATTGGATGGGAGAGAGAGTGGTGAGAGACTAATGTGGAAATAACCCCCCCCCCCCTCACACTATCCGGGAAAACTAAAAGGCATTTTCAAATGCTTGCAGAGAAGAAGGCTGACCGCGGTCAGAGAAAAGAGATACGATTTTGCTGGTGTAAGGCTGCAAGGCAGATGACTGCATCATCTTGAGAAACTGCAGGTTTTGGTAATCAGGAATCAGGCAGACTCCTTTGTTTTGTATGTCAGGAGTTGATTCTTAGATGCATAGAGAGGTTGCAGCTGGTGACAGCACAATGGCATGTCTCTGCCTCCAAGGCAGCAATTCCAAGAGACAGGCTTGTTGCCAGTGTGGCAGGAACAAATGAGGAGATTGGTCCAGTAATTACAGTCAAGTCCAGAGTGTCCAAATGGTTACATTTTTTCATACTCCAAGCTCTTCAGTACACTTACACATCTCTTTCTAAGTCAGTGACATGGATGGTTGACAGATAGCCTCATCTTTTGTTAACTGGCTTAGTCACTGTATTTAACTGTCAAATACTGGGTCTCCATCTGAGCTGGAAAATGTTTTTAACCATCAATAAATTTTAACCATCAATAAACAGATATACATACCTGTGAACTTGAGGCTTAGAAAAAAATAAGTTACTGGTGAGAAATGAGTTTATTTCTGAACTGAATCAAGCAGACGAGCTTTTGCAATTACAAATGTGGAATGCGCTGAGAGTTCCCACCCCCAAACTCAGTTTCTGAGCTAATTCCTACCACATGTGCTGCCACTGAGAGGCAGTGGATGGTGGCTGAAGGGTTACTTGCTAGTTACATGAAAAAATTTCATCTTTGAGCCACATCAGTCACCAGACTCCTTTGTGTTGCCTAGCTAGAATCAACTCAACTACTCTTGTCTTCCCCTCCATGATTCTTCTGCCCATTGCACAGTTTATTTTGTCTTACTATCTTCCTGTTCCACGTGGCAACATTCATGATTAGCTGGTAGCACATGGAAAGCCAAGGGGGCCACCATAATCTCACGTGTGCCTTTGCCTTCCTGCGCATGATCTAGGTTCTGTTTTGATTTCCTTCCTAAAATAGGGATTCAGGTGGTTATCTCATGAAAGCTAGAATATTCCCCAATCATGCTATTAGGGTTTTTAGTGAGGCTATTATATTTGAGAAGCACATGGGGTGACTGAAAGTGCTTGTGTAAAAGTTGCAGACTTCCACAAGGGAAAATATTCATCATTTTCACATGTAAGTACAGCTTACACTTTGTGGGTGAGATGAAACCCAAATGTGAACACTCGCCTTTCAAACAGTGTGACCTATAAGCACATGAGCTCAAACCTCAATTCCAATTTCCTGTGGCTCACCTTATTTGAAAATGTGTTTTAAATGGGATTAGGATTTTGTGGCAACACAATGATGTGATATTCTGTACACATCTTCTAGTTCTGTGCTGTTCAATTTCTATTTGGTAAAACTGTAGTTAATTGAGTTTTTAACTATAAAGTTGAAATAAAACTAAAAATTACAATGCTCTGTTTTATTTTTGTTAATTATGTTGTATAATGGTTTAACCTATTTTTGTGAAAAGAGAGCCAGACACTTTAATCTGATGATTTTTATTTTCTCTATTTGTCCATTTCTTTGTATATATAACCATTATTTATAGCACATCCACTATGGAAATTTTAAAAATCATGTTTTTGTGAACACTATGAGCAAAATTTAATGTGTTACAGATATTATGACAAAACAAAAACAAAAACAAAAAACAAACAAACAAACAAACAAAAACGTGAGTCTTAGCTGTTTGAACACACCCAGGCCCTCCTCTGTTCTCTCTGAGGCTGAAGGTGTTTCTAAGTAGCTCTTTTTCATGGTAGAAGACAGGAAGTCGATTACTGAAAGGTAGTCAACTATTTCCATTATCTTTCATAGGATGTATAGTTATTTTATGCCAGAATACCTAGTGTAAAACTTTGTTTCATCAATCATAATGTGGACAGGAAACCTATCTGTCATGCTCATTTTCCATTATAGGGACTTCCTACTTTCTATAATAAGATTTACATATTCTAACATTTCGTGTGTGGTTTTTCACATTGTTAATAGCACATTTGCTTTCAAGAAAAAATGTTTCTATAAATAACAGGATATTTGTTTCCACACAGTGTGAGAGGTGAACTTGTTCAGCAAGCTCAGTAGCTGAACTTTGCAGTTATGAATCCTTATGATGATATGAAGGGAACATCTGCCTTTTAGGAGATGAGATATTCCCAACCTGTCACTCACTGAATGTGATACCCTACTTATGTTTCCAAGCTATTTCTGAGTGACCCAAAAAACTCCCATCTTGACTCTCATTTTCTAAAGACAGTTTCTATGAGGCTGTATAAATCATTAGCTTCCATGTCAGAGGAATCTTTATCTGGGCCTTCCATATGGAAATGTATTTGGAATATTTCAATATCATCCAAGTGAGGGACAAAAAAATGTGACACAGAAACTAAAAAATGTAAAGTCAGGAGAAACACTAAGTTTGTGGAACTGCAGAACAGTTTTCTCATAGATATGTTCTTACAAAGAAATATTTTGTAAAATTGTGCAGCAAGGAAAAATATCTTTAAGTATCAAGGCTAGGTGGATATGTGTGGACAGAAGCAAATAGTCACTAGTGTGAATAACCAGTGTCCCCTTGTGTCTAAGGTAGGTTGATAAATGACTTGTGAAATGCCTTATAAAACACAGTTTTTCCTTTTCATTGAAAATAAAATTTTCCATCCTGAGAAGTTTTCCTTCTTTCTACTCATTCCATTTCTCCTAACCTCTACTCTTACCCAGATCCACTCCCTTTCTGTGTTTGATTAGAAAACACTCAGGTTTCTACGAGGTACTGATAAAGTAAACTAAAGCATTCTGTTGCTGGAAATATTAAAAAAGTGAGCCGGCACATTGCAGTGCTAGTGCCAGCAACCAACTAGCCATAGGGCTCCCACCGGGTGATCTCATCTCAGTGTGCTCTCTGCCTACCAACTCTCCAGTATGGGAATGTGCCAGTTCTCTTTTTTAATATTTCCCACAACAACATATCAGAGCTGGACAAAACAAACACAGAAGAAAAGGAGCCAAAGAGAAGGCACAGAAACAGAGACTCACTTATTTGCACACTCAGAAATCCCATTAAAACGCCAAATTGGAAGCCGTAATATAGGCACAAAGGACCTCTTATCCTATAGACCTATACAGGCCCTATTCATACTGCTCTAGTCCCTCAGAGTTCATGAGAGTCTTGATCATGTTGCTTTGGAGGGCCTTGGTATCCTTCATTTCCTGACTCTTCTACCTCCTGTTCAGTAAGGTTGGTTTCCTATGCCCTGAAAGGGAAGATTTGATAAAGACATCCCATTTAAGGCTGTGTTCCAAGAACTCTAATTCTCTACATAGTATCTGGATGTGGGTCTCTATTTTTCTCTCTTCTGCTACTAGGAGGAAGCATCATTGATAATAGCTGAGCAAGGCAACAATCTATGAGTACAGTAGAATGTGATTGATCATTTATTCCACACTTTGTCTCTATATTTCCTTCAGCGAATATTTTGTTCCCTCTTCTAAGAAGGACCGAAGCATCCAAACTTTTGGTCTTCCTTCTTTGTGAGCTTCTTGTTGTCTGTAAATTGTATCTTGGGTATTCTGAACTTTTGAGTTAGCATCTACTTATCAGTGAGTGCATACCATAATTGTTCTTTTGTGACTGGGTTACCTCACTCAGGATGATATTTTCTAGTTCTATCCATTTGCCTAAGAATTTTGTGAAGTCATTGTTGTCCATAGCTCTGTAGTATCCCATTGTGCAAATGTATCACAATTTCTGTATCCATTCCTCTGTTGAAGGACATCTGGATTCTTTCCAGTTTCTGGCTATTATAAATAAGGCTGCTATGAACATAGTGGACCATGTGACTGAATAAAAGACCATCCAGAAATTGCCCTATCTGGGGCATCATCCCATATACAGTCACCAAACTCAGACACTATTATAGATGCCATGAAGTGTTTGCAGACAAGAGCTTGATGTAGCTGTTTCCTGAGAGACTCTGCCAGAACCTGACAAATACAGGCAGAGATATTCACAGCAAACCATTGTACTGAGCACTGAGTCCCCAATGGAGGAGTTAGAGAAAGGATTGAAGGAGGTGAAGGGGTTTGCAACACCATAGGAAGAATAACAATATCAACCAACCAGATCTCCCAGAGTTCTCCAGGACAAAATCCCAAACCAAAGAGTACACATGGAGAGACCCATGGCTTCAGCCACATATGTAGCAGAGGATGACCTTGTCAGTCATCAATAGGAGGAGAGGCCCTCTGATGGCTCAAAGCCCCTATTTAGTGGAATGCCAGGGCAGAGAGGTGGGAGTAGGTGGGTGTGTTGGTGGGGAAACATCCTCATAGAAGCAGGGAGAGAAGGGATGGGATAGGGATTTTCTGGAGGGGGTAAGACCAGGAAAGGAGGTAACATTTGAAATGTAAATAAAGAAAATATCCAAAAAAAGAAGAAAACAATTTACTGATACATTTTTTTTTAAGAATAGAATAGTAGTGTTTGGTTTTACCTTGGGTCTCTGGCATATTAGTTTCACATTCTTGCTTATCCTCATAGTGTCAGGCATGAGTTCCATCTCATAGAGGGGCTTAGAGTCAAATCAGACATTGGTTGGTTATTCTCACAAGAGTTATGCTACTATTGGCTTAGCATGTCTTGCAGGCAGGACACCATTACTGATCCAAGGGATTATAGCTGGGTTCCTCTTCACATATATTTCTTCTTAGGTAGCACGCACAGTACCTTCCTGTACCAAAGGCATTAGAATGTAGGGGTGAAGGTTCTATAGAGGCACAAATTGGACTTCTCCATCATCAATATGTTATATGGATGCTATCTTCAGCTATAGGGACTTGCTGCTAGTTTGTGGAGAGCAACCTAGAGTCTTGGTAGCAGACTGGGTTGTAAAACACTTTTGTTACAAGAGGTACCTAAGGTCTGCTTAAACGCATGCATTGTTTTCACATGTATTTCTTTCTATCTCTTTCCCTCTCCCTCTCCCTCTTCCCTCTCTCTCCCTCCCTCCTTCCCTCATGCTTGTATGTGTGCGTGTATGTATGCATGTGTGTGCACAAGTGTGTTTGTGTGCATATGTGTAGGTGAGAGTATATGTGCACAAATATAGTGGCCAACATGTGCCCTTATTTAATTTTTTTTTACATGAAACTCTTGAGAAAAGACTTCTTAATGATCCTGAAGCTAGGATGATAACCAGTAAGTCCACTGATCCTTCTATTTCTGCTCCATGACAATTGGGTTAAAGGAGAATATTTTAAGGAGGTTCTGGGGGACTTGAACATAGGTCTTGTTCTGCATGCTTTACCCACTGAGGCACCTTCTCTTGCCAACATATTGTCTATGCTTTATGAAACCTTACCTTGATGAAATCTGAGAAAAGAATGCTTGGATAGTTTGTAATCAGCGCTTTCTTCTTTCTCATCCCTCTGCAATTTTTAATATTAGCCTAATTACTATGCTACACAACTAATAATGTAAGACATAGATAACATTGTTTATGACACTTAATTTGGAGGGATTTTATATAAAAATTAATAAAATATTAATTTATTTTCTCTCAAGTTTGGAATCAAATAAAATGAGGACTATCATTCTGACCTTTTATGTCCAATCTTGGAATACTATGTCTTATGGTGCCTAAAATTTTTTGCTATGTCTCACCTCTACAGGTTTTACTTGTAGTAAATGTGACGCCTTTGAAGGACTTATTTTATTTGCCTTTGCAAAGCATTGTATCTATGTATGTATATGCATATATATATATGTGTGTGTGCATGTGTATATATGGGTATGTATATAAATGTATGTATATACATTTGTGTACATATTATTCTAGATAGAAACATTTTTTAATTCAACAGGTAATCATGTAAATGTAATATGATCCAGTTTATGAATAAAAGAAGCATTATTTAGGGGACTTCTGTAATTGGGCTAAGAGTTTCAACATCTAACTAAATATTAAAACACCTATTAGCTTTTCCAGGTTATGTTTCTACTTTTTATAAAATATTTTATAAAAGGAAGCACATAGCAAAATATTAATAAGGACAACATATTGGAATAAGAAACATCTATCATAAAGGGTCTAATGCTGGATGCTTGGAATACAGATTTACTTATTTCGTGCACCATAGGATTCACTTTGGTCGATATATAAAAATTTGAGACCCAAGATCTCCAACAGAAGCACAATAGCTGTAGGATCGCTATTATAGAAATAGCTATTTGTCTCATGGACTATGATTCTTCAGGGTATACTTTGGAACTATCATAAACTCATGGTCTGTTTTCAGGACACAGACACTTGGGTACACTCATACACTGGTCTATTCATTCAACCATTAGATATATATTCAGCTCTGTATCCTAATCAGAGTTTCCAATGTATACATAAGCATGTATAGATAAACATAGGTGTTAAAGTTTCCTAGACTTTTTATTAGTGGAATATTAAAGCACAAGTATGAGCATGTCTGGGGCCAGACTCAGTAATTCTTCTTTCTTCTTGGTTCTCTCTTGCGGTAGCTGAGGGGAAAGAGCTTTGGTGGGGCCAAGACATGGTCTTGAGAGAGATTTCAGGTTGCTATTTAGTAATAAAACATTTAGCTATTTTTAAGTCTCAGCCACTTTGCTGCTGTAGCTGACCTGCCTGAGTTCCGCTAAGGCGAGAAAGTGCAGTTTCTAGTGTTTAGCACCTCATCATAAAACAACAGGGGATTGGGAAAAGTAGCTTTTGTTCTATTTTTGCAGGAACTGCACAGCTCTAACTTCCAGCTTGTAAGTTGAAGTCACAGGAAGAAAAGAGGGACACTTTGAAAAGTGATTTTAATCTTTATTACTAAGTTTTCTCTAAAAGGTTCTCTCCAAAAAGTTTTCTATGAAAGTTTTTTTTTGAGAAAATTCTTCTAAAACGGTTCTTCTCTCTCAAATGCTCTTCTTCAGATCTGTCTAAAAAGTTCTCTCTGCTCTCTTCTCTTAATCTTGTTCTTTCCTCCTGCTCCTATGTAACAAATCTCTTTCTCCCAATGCTCTTACTTCCAATGTTATTTTTTACTACTAAATTCTTCTTGAGTTCAGTTTTATCTCTTTGTCCTAAGCACTTATACACCTTTCAGAATATATGATCACATTGTTAAAAGTTCATCACAAATCTACACATAAATTCAAATCATAAATCATGTCAAAGTTCACAACAGAACAAGTTTACATGCATATCCATTAAAAGTAACTATCTGCCTAAACTTTCATCATCTTTCACTAGCTTAATAGGTTCATAAAAAGTGAAAAAACATAGTTTTATGACTATTGTATTAACGAAATTTCATATAAACACAGTCATATTTTATCTTCTGACTTCATAACTGTAGTAAATCCTTATTTTCCTTTTTATTACCTCTGCTTAATTGTTTTATAACTGCTTGGAATGTAATCTAAGTTGTAGATTCCTTCTTGCTATCTCAGAAACAATTAACTCATGACACTTGAAGAGTGGTAGAGATGACTTAATAGCAGTCCTATTATAAAAGAGCATAATAATTACTAATATAATTTTAGAAATACTTATAGAATCATCATTGATAATTAGGAAATCATCTATTTGTCTATATAACATCACTACAATACAGTACATCTCCATAATTCTGCAGAAATCTCAAGAAGGTGGGCAATTGTCTAGGGATTGATATATATGTATATATACATATATATAATAATAACAAGAAAGCATATTAATAACAGTAAACTTTCCTCAGATGAAATCTTCTGGCTTTGCCTAAAGTAGTGAATCTATCATTTACTTTAACAGTCCAAGGCAGAAATATCTCAGGAAAATCATCTGCTAGTGCTTAGCTCCTCCTTGATGACTCTCGGCCTTGATGACTTGATGTTTCTATATATGCATGTGGGAAAATTAGGACCCAGCTTCTCTCTCTCTCTCTCTCTCTCTCTCTCTCTCTCACACACACACACACACACACACACACAACACACACATACATACACATACTCACATATACTATTTCAATGTAATAATGAGCAATAAATGTTTTGACCTAGTGATTTGAGAAAGCACAGAACATGAAGTGGTTAATATATAGCTTAATATTTACTTACATGTAGTAGATTGAGTAAGAATGGCTCTCCTAGCCTTATAGATTTGAATTCTTGATTCCCAGGTAGTGGCACTAGGACATGTGGGCATGTTGGAGGAAGAGTGTCACTGGGGCTGGGTTTGGAGGTTTCCGAAGTCCAAGCCAGGCCTAGGGTCTCTCTGTCTTCCTGCTGCTAGAACATATCCAGATCTAGAACTATCAGCTCCTTCTCCAGCATCATGTCTGCCTGTGTACCACCATGCTTCCTGTCATACTGACAATGGACTGAATCTAAAACTGTAACCCGGCCATATCTAATTGATCTCCTTTATAAGAGTTGCCGTGGTTATGATGTCTCATTCTCAGTGATTGAACCCAGGTCATCAGGCCTGGTGGCAGTAACATTTCCCTTTGACCCATCTTACCATCATGAAATGGTTAATCAAAAACAAAGAAAGAAGAAAAATTCTAGCAGGTGATGCTCAGAAGCAGGCTGTTATTTAGAAAGCATGGCTAATTGTGACACAGTTACTTGCTGTTCAGCAAATCTATTTTTGCCTCTGTTTCTCGTTGTTTTCAGGGCCTTTGGGAAAATGCTTCCTCTGCAATAGGAACTCATCTTTAAGTGCTGAATGGAATATTCTGAGAGTTTAGAACTGTCTCTAAGCCTCTTGCCTTGGTTAATGTTCTCCTCTCTGTGTGTTCTGAACTGCACCATAATCTATACTGCCTTGTCTAAGAACATCCTCTCTGCTACACTGAACTCTTCATTGTCCAGCACCATAATATTCTTATTATGTCAAAATGAATTTACACTTAATATATGTTTTAGTCACTTTATCTCCTAATTGTCCTTTCTTTAAAATAGCAAAGCTATTTTCAAATGAGCAAAAATCAAGGACTTTGTTCTTCATTTATTTATCTCCTACTATCTAGACCACTCAAATGTCATCAATTCTTCAATACTCTTTATTAAAAACTGTGATTTTCTGCAATAATTCAAATTTTCATTCCTCTTTCTTATGGTTTATAGTGCATTTTATAATTTTTACACATATTTAAAAATACTCAATTCATATAATTCCAAATATCTCTGCCAAAGTTTTCCATAATTACCAGTACTAAAATTAAAATCTATCCATCTGACCATGAAGCTGTGACTGAGTGAAGACTAGTCTAGTCTTAGTGGGTCCTCAGTATGTGCTCGATCTTGCTGTTGTAGGCACTATGATTTCTCTGATGTGCAGATTCATGGAAACTTCCCTACTGGACTAGCATGTTGTTTGCCCTCTGTAATAAGCTTGAGTGTGGAGAATTCTGCCTCTGCTATGGGGAGGCCAACAACATTACTAATCTTTAAGATCATCTTAAATTTCCCACCCTATCAAATCTTATTTTCTTCTTGCATCTATCATTTGGTTAATAATCTCTCTCTCTCTCTCTCTCTCTCTCTCTCTCTCTCTCTCTCTCTCTCTCTCTTCTCTCTCTCTTCCTCCCTCCCTCCCTTTCTCTCTCCCTCCCTCTCTTTTTTGTATCTCTTTCTCTTTAAGTCTTATTTGAGTGTGCTTTCTTAAGATCACAAATGTACTTGCTTTGTACTTGCTTATATCTTTCCTAATTGTAAAGAAAAGTGTGAACCTTATAAAATTGTAAGTCAACAATTACCTTTCCAAGTAAAATTTTAATTAGCAGATTTTCTGCTTTTATGCTATGTGCAAGGGTTTATAACTTGTCAGTAATTAAACTTGAAATCTCACTTGTTATCATAATTAATTTGGCTATTGACTATAAACTATGTTTAATGTGTCTCTTTTATTGTAAACTTAACTTTGGAACAGAGGAGGTAGAGAAATTAGAACAACCAATAAAGCGTTTGAAACAAAAGCATGATGACTTGACTTTTGACTTCTAGCACCCATGTAAAAATCCGAGTGTACTGAATCTCAGAGGCAGCTTAGTTTGACAGAACACACACACACACACACACACACACACAGAGAGAGAGAGAGAGAGAGAGAGAGAGAGAGAGAGAGACAGAAAGAGAGAGAGAGAGAAATTGAGAGAGAGAAATTGAGAGAGAGAGATTGAGAGAGAATTGAGAGAAATTGAGAAAGAGATAAATTGAGAGAGAGATGGAGGACTCAGATTCATAGAAACCTCCATGAGCATTAGAAGAGGCTTGTCTATTCAATTTGAAAAGAAATATCAGTAATCTAAACTGGGAGATTATGTTCTGACCCTCACAGGCAAGGTTTCTCTCTCTCCTTGTTGACTCGTAAGGTATATATGCCTCAGTGAGAAGTCTCTATTAATCTCTGCCTTTCTCATTTCATTGAATGGCTCACCCCAAATGAATCCTAGCCATAAATGTTCTTTTTTTCTGATTTTTATTAGATATATTCTTTATTTACATTTCAAATGTTGTCTCATTTCCTGGTTCCCCCGACCCCTAAAATCCCATAAGCCATTTCCCCTTCCCCAGTCAACCTGCCCCACTGCCCTGTCCTGGTATTCCTCTACACTACTGCACTGAGCCTTTCCAGGACCAAGGGCCTCTCCTCCCTTTGGTATCTAACAAGGCCATCCTCTGCTGCTGAAGTCTGGAGCCATGGGTAATTCCATGTGTACTCTTTGGTTGATGGTTTTGTCCCTTGGAGTTCTGGAAGTACTGGGTGACTCATGTTGTTGCTCCTCCTATGTTCCACATTTGACCTAGCACATGAAATTCAAATGTCACTGTCTGTCCTTAAACACTAGGGATAATTTACAAGTGAAAAGTTTCTCATCTCTTTCTTTCACTATTATCTTTATTTGAGTCACAATTTCTTTTACTGTTAGAGCTGTTTTGAGCTTTTATTAAAAAAAAAAAAAACTTTGTTTCTATTACTCTCCTAAGAAAGTTAACAAATAGCTTGCTCTTTGTCAAAGTGTTCTTCCTTCCTCTTGGCAAAGCAGTACCTTTGTAGTTCTGTTCCTTAGCTGGCTGGCCCTACTCTTGTCTACATTAGCAAGACATACACCTTCATGTGCATATGCAGAGAGAGAGAGAGAGAGAGAGAGAGAGAGAGAGAGAGACAGAGACAGAGAGACAGAGACAGAGACAGAGAGACAGATAAAACCATGTAAATATGTTTGTTAATCTTTGAAATATATTTAAACTTTTATTATCATCATAATCATCGTTTTTTTTTTGTTGTTGTTGTTGTTGATGATGATGTTAGGATATGAGGTTAGGTCATAGATACACTCAGGACTTAGTGTGCTTCTGTGTGCCTTGAGAATTATTAGTAAATTTAGATCTCACATGTGATTTCAGGGAACCAAATTCATGTTTTCAGGCTTAGGTGGCAAGTACCTTTCTCAACCTAGTCATCTTGTAGGCTCCTGGAATATTTTTCTTTTCTCATTTTTCTTATTGTGGATGGGAAGTCATACTACTTATCTGTTTAACAATTACAACACACACACACAAAAAGAAACCAAAAAACAACACAACCCTCATGTATTTTGGCCAGGCATATTTTAGTCTCTATTAGTAAAAACCAGAGACTAGCTTAGTGATTACTCAGTCTGTCTTAGTTAGGGTTTTACTACTGTGAACAGACACCATGACCAAGGCAAGTCTTCTAAAGGACAACATTCAAATGAGGCTGACTTACAGCACTAGAGGTTCAGTCCAGCATCATCAAGGTGGGAGATGGCAGCATCCAGGCAGGGAAACAGAAGGACTGAAAGTAGTACATCTTTATCTGAAGGTTGCTAGCAGAATATTGCTTTAATATTGCTTAGAATAAGGGTCTTAATGTCCACACTCACAGTGACACACCTACCCCAACAAGGCTACTCCCTGGGCTAAGCATATAAAATCTGTCACAAGTCTTTAGCTTAAATTTTGACAAAAATGCTAAATAATATGAGAATCTCAGGAATTTTTAATGCAGTATGACTGAACCTAAATTTATACATCGAAGTAATGCTACTCATTTCCCAGAATTAATGGAAAGACTTAAAAGATAAAAATTAAAAGTTTATATGAAGTCAATAGTATCCCTCGGTGCCACTTCCACTGCATGTAAAAAAGAGTGTCAAAATCCAGGGAGAAAACTAAGATGGTGAACTCATCTACCACCAAACCTGACATGACTTCTTCTCTGTCTTGAGAATTGCCATGGTGGAAAGAGAGCACTAATTCTGGAACTTGTCCTCTGCAAACTCATTTCCACCTTGCTCCTTCAATAAATAAATAAATGCAAAATCATAAAAGGCTATACTACATTTTTAAGAAGAGGAGAATAAGTATACACAATAAGAAAAATGCTTCTCAAAAGATGGCTGTATAAGGTAGTGATTTATGAATGGATCACTATTCTTTCTTTTTTAAGACCAGTAGTATTTGACTTTACCCTAGGTCTCTGGGCTATTAGACATTGATTGGCTACCTCTCCATCTTTGTGCCTGGTATGTTTTGTAAAACATGGTATGGTGTAGCAAGAGGGAGTGCCTTAGTGTGTGTGTGGGGGGGACATACTGAGGGAATCTTCCCTAATGTATCAGTCAAGAAGGGTTGAGTATAAAATGAAGTTTATTTAATGGCAAGGAAAAGGTATTTGAGAGGTAGTAGAAGCAGAGAAAGAGAGAGGGCATGAGAAGTAGAGAGACAGAGACAGTGGGAATAGACTGGCAAGAACACATGGAAAGAAAGAGACAAAGGAAGGGAGAGAAAGGACAGAAAGGGGGAAAGGAGAGAGAATGGGGAGGGGGAGGAGGAGATGGAGAGGGAGAGGGAGAGGGAGAGAATGGTCAGAGATCATGGGAGAGGCCAACAGTCTTTTTTATAGCAAGCCAGGTTCCTACCTGGCTTTTGGCTTTTGAAAGGTAACTGTTGGGCAGGGCCTAGAAGGAATGTTAATGCTAATAGTGCCACCATTGCCATAAAATATTTTGCAGGAAGCACAGATTATAAATCAAAGGGTTTGTGTCTAGGTTGTTGTTTATGTTTTTTTCTTTGGTAGCCTGCAGAATAGGGATGAAAGTTTAACACAGGCACCAGCTGAACTCCTCTATGTTCAATAAGTTGTGAGTGTCAACTTTAGCACTGGGCCCCTGATGTCAGTTTTTGGAGAGCAACAGCCAAGATTGTTTGGAAATTTCCATTGGACCCTTTTGGCCAACAAGTCAGTTGGATGTAAGCCAGTCCTGGAACTAGAAGTTATGTTTGGTGACAAGAGAATGATAGTTGAGACATTATCCCTCATCATTATGAGACTTCATTAGGATTACCTTTGTGTATTTTTGGAAATTTCTACTGCTCTAGGTTTCTATAACACCTGTCAAATGCCTTTCAATTGTCACTGTTTCTCCCTGACCCTTGTAAGGAGTTGATTACCTCTTTTGCCCCCCCCCCCCCCCCCCGTTTACCTATAATATCTATTCTATTTTCCACACCCAGAAAGATTCATGTGTTCTCTCTAGTTCCCTTCTCTGATCTTTTGGTTAGGAATCTATTGAGTGTAGCTTGGTTATTATTTACTTAAATGATAATATTCACATATAAGTGAAAACATACCATGTTTATCTTTTTGGGTCTGGGTTACATTATTCAGGATGGTTTTTTTCTAGTTCCATCCATTTCTGGCAAATATACTATTTTTTAAGTCCATCGTGTAAATATACCACATTTTTTTTTAACTCATCCTTCTGCTAAGGGTGATTTAGATTGTTTTCCATTTATGTGAATAGGACAGCAGAGAACATAGTTGAGCAAGCATCCTTGCAGTAAGCTGACACATCCTTTGTGTATATACCCAAGAGTAGTTAGCAGTGAATTGAGGTAGATCAATTTCCAACTTTCTGAATAACCACAACACTGATTTCCATAAAGACTGTACAAATTTACATTCCCAGCAGAAATGGCTGAGTGTTCCTCTTATTCCATATCCTGTCCATCATGAGATGTCACTTGTATTACTGATCTTAGTCATTCCAATAGAATTAAGATGAAATCTCAAAGTATCTTCGATTTGCATTTCCCTGAAGTCTATGATGTTGAACATTTGAATGATTATCAGTCATTTCAGTTTCCTTTATTGAAAATTCCTGTTTAGGTCTGCATGCAAGTTTTAATTGGACTCTTTGTTTTATTGCTTTTGGAGGGGTTGATATCTATTTTGGGGATTCTTTATATACTGTGAATATTAGTCCTTTATTGATTGTGATGTTAGCAAAATTCAATTCCCATTCTATAAGATAGCACTTTGTCCAAATAATGTTGTCTTTTGCCTTAAAAAAAATGTTTTCAGTTTTACGATGTCCTATTTATTAATTGCTGGCTTTAGTGCCTATGCTAACATTTTTCTGTTCAGAATGTTTTCTCCTGTGCCAATGAGTCCAAGGGAATTTCTCACATCTCAGGTAAATGTTATATGGTTTCATGATGAAGCCTTTGATCCACTTAGCACTGAGTTTTGTACATGGTGATAAATTTGTATCTATTTGGATTATTTTAATTTCAGATATTCAGTTTGACCAGCACTATTCGTGGAAGATGCTGTTTTTCTTCCAGAGTTTATTTCTGGCTTTTCTATTTAAAAAAAGTAGGTGTTCATAGATGTGTGGAATTATGTCGAAGTCTTCAATTTGATTCCATTGATCAACATGGTTGTTTTTATGGCAATACCATGCTGGTTTTATTACTATATCTTTGTAATATAGTTTGAGATCATGAATAGTAAGACCTTCCACATTTCTTTTATTATTCAGGACTATTTTTAGAAAATCCTCTATTTTTTGTGTTTCCATATGAAGATAATAATTGTCCTTTCAAGATCTTTGAAGAATGGATACAAATAAGTTTTTAAAGGTAGGACTAAGATTGCTATTATATTTTTACTATTGTTATGAACAGGCATACTTAAAAGCAAAATGGGGCATACAAGTAGCTCAGTGGGTAAACCTGTAGATCTGAGTTCAATCTTCAAAGTACAAATGGAGTGAAGAAAGAACTGATTCCACTAAATATCCATCTGTCCTCCATATGTACAAAGTCACACACACACACACACACTAAAATAAATAGCACAATTTTTCTGAAAAAGTAAAATGCCTAAAAAGATTGAGTTGAAATGAAGAGTTGAGGAGAGTAGGATCAGATTCACTAGAAAGGAGAATTTGAAAAGTGGGAAACTGTTTTTCAGGGTAAGCATGTGATGTTAAAAATGAATATGGGAACCCAGATATGTAATGAAGGAGAAGAATGTTGTGCTCTTATCTCTCATTGTATTTAAACCATCAAATCAAATTGAGTGGAATAAACTAAGACTTGAAACTACAAGATTACCAAGAGAAAGTACAGGAGAAGTCTACCAACAGTGTTAGAAGTGTTCTGTTTATGACTACGGTTGTGCAAGTCAGACAGCAAAAGAAAACATGACAGTCCACTGACCAATAAGGCTTAAAGAAAACAGACTGCAACATGAAAAGGCAATGTATAAAATTAAAACAAAAGGGAATAGCATATCTTATGAATATTCAATGATTAAAACAACTTAAGAATCTAATGTATAAAGAGGGAATTGTAAAATCTGGATAGAATGTTTTCCATATGAATATCATGATCACCAGGGAAATGTAAATCAGACACAATTGTAAATCATACCCAATTGGTGTCTAAAATCAAAGAGTTAAGTTAATAATTATTTCATAGGAGGCTTGAAGCTCATGATTTGATAAAAATGGACATTTCTATTAAAGTAGAGAAGAGTATGAATGTTCTTCAATACATTAAAAATGTAACTATGATATGATTTAATAATTGCACTTTTCTGTGTGTGTATGTATGTGCAGTGTTCTATATGCGGTGTGTAAGTGTGTGATGTGTTTGTGTCTGAGTATGTGATACATGTGTGTGATGTGGTATTTGTGTCATGTGTATGGCATGGTATGTGTGTTTATATGTGTGTGCACATGCACATGTGTGCGTGGTACATGTGTGAAGTAAAAAAAATCAGTGTCACAAAAAATCGGTATCATTTATGATAGTCAACATATAGAAACAAATGCACATCAATGAAAAAATGAAAGCTGACACTATGCAAACATGTATATGCATAATATGCATATTGCATATACTTATAAGTACAGAGATATAATAGGATATTATTCATTCCAGTGCAAAAAATAAATAAATAAAACCTGTTTTCCATTAGTAACAACATAGATTAAAGCAAAGAAACTATATTAAGTGAAATCAAAAGTCACAGGAGAACAAACACTGTCACACAAGCAAAGAACCTGAACAGCAATTACAAGGTACACAGAACAGTTCCAAGATTATATATTAATTGGGATTTAACACCAGAGAACTGGTTCTCATTGGATCATGCTGACATGCCGTGTTATGAAGTATCAACATTCAAACATTATTGTCCTGATAACCATTAAGAATTGACTGATGAGAAAGAAAAGAAAGTAAAGGAGAAAAGGAAGGAAGGAAGGAAGGAAGGAAGGAAGGAAGGAAGGAAGGAAGATAAAAAGGAAAGAAGGAAAGAATGAAGAAGGAAAGGAAGGAAGAGGGGGACTGAAAATTATGTGAGATGAACAATATCCGCATTAGTTTGGTTGTATTGATAAGGTTACAATACATACATATATCAAGACACAAAATTTTTCACTTTAAATTGTTTTGTTTCTGAACATTTGCAATAGATGGCAATATTCACATACACCACCTCTTTGTTGAAAGGACATGATCAGTCCTTTAAGGAAATACTGAAAAACATTATGTTGAATGTATATTGTGTTACTCACATGCATATTAACATTTGCATGACCAGATCTTTTTGTTGACAGTGGGGATAAACTTAACCCATAGAGTTTTTTACATGGGTGACAAAATATGCAAAGATAGCATCTGTATAAAGCATTTTGGTGTGGGGAAGCAAATAAAAAGAGGTGATGTTTTGTAGAAAGATGACCATTCCAACAACTGACTCTGAAGTATATTTAGCAGGAAAACTGGATAGTTGGTATATAGACTGTCACTTGCACATTGACAGCACTGTACTTCACTGTTTTGGAGTTTTGGCTTCTCCTATTACAAAGCACAAACCTCAGAAGACCACTGCCCTGCTCCTGAACACAGGAGTGGGCTTCATTGTCTGTCAATGGACAGATGACAGCTTCCTAATCACTCTTTATTGTGAATGCTCAGACATTAAAATAGCCTGGAAAAAATCTGATTTCATTGAAGAAGGGAGAGGTTGTGTGCTTTCAACTGAGACTCCCTATCACCTGCACAGAAATTCAGGAACTATGATTGCAACATCCTGAGCAATCAGTGGGCTGCAAAACACCTGCTGATAAGCAGGAGAAAATACTTAAGCTACACAGCTGTGAAGTCTGAAAATGTGCTCTTTAAGTGTAATGTCACAGTGTATTACAGTAGCATTTCTGGGTAGATGCAACATCAACAGTTTACGGTCTGGCTACCAAGATACTTTCATCTATAGCATGGCTACCTGCAACCAGCTCGCATGATAGAATGGGACACCATATAACCATCACATAAATAGACACTGTACATGACATAGCCACCATGATAGAATCCATCCAACTATTAGTTAATTATTCCTAAGAAATACCACTGTAATCCAACTCTATACTATAATGATGAAGGCAAAGCAATATCAAAATGATCATTTAAATCTATTCAGAAAAGATAGCTATATTGAACTTCAATGAAAATAAAACTAATCGTTAGACTTCACAAGACTGAATAACTGCTCTACTCTATTATGACTAATATGAGTTTGAGCCTTAATTCAAAGCCCCAGATGGTAAGTGACAAAGGACAATGGAGGATACCCCTTTGCTCTGTGAGACAAAGGAATGACCATGTTCTCTGTTCCTTTGGCCAAATCTGGGCTGATGTTTATTTATGTAAAGCAGGTTCTGTTGAAGGAAAGCCAGCTCTGTTGTTTACATCCTGTCTCTGGCATTTGTTCAGAGTAGAGACACATTGTAATCCAGTGCTCTCCACCTAACATTTACTGTCTGACTCTCTGCAGGAAAAAAAAAAAGTATTAACTGCTGCTTTAAGTAAATGAATACCCTTGACAATATTAAGGCATTATTGAATTTTACTAATTTACTAGGAAAGGTTTTGCTATCCCTATTATTGATACAATATTCTCCCTTGCAACCTGAGGAGTGGCAAAATAGCTCAACAGTTAAAAGCAGTTGCTGTCAAGGCTGAGGAGCTGAGTTCAATCCCTAGCATGCAACAGTTGAAAGAAAGAACTGACTCCCACAACTGTCTTCTGACTCCATATATTTACCATGGCACATTTGAACCTAACAAACAAATTACAATGGATATGTTTTGTTTTGTTTCTTTAAGGCAGGATTTCTATGTGTAGCCCTGGGCTGTCCTGGAAATCACTCTGTAGACCAGGCTGGCCTTGAACTCACAGAGACACACCAGCCTTGTCCTTTCAAGTGCTGGGATTAAAAACATATTCCTGGCACACAATAAAATTTTAAACAACTAAAACTTTGTATTCCTGGCATCTAAAAGTCCTGGGTTCCATCTCAACCACACATAAACTCTGCAATCTGGGGCACTCTTTTAATCTGACCACCTAAAAAAAAGAAGCAAGAGGACCAGAAATTGTGATGGATAGGTTTTTTTTTATAGGTATTTTATATATTTACATTTCAAATGTTATCCCCTTTCCTGGTTTCCCCACCATAAGCATCCTATCCAATCTTCCCCCGCCCCCACTCACCAACCCACCACTCCCTCTATTCTGTCCTGGCATTCCCCTATACTGGAGCATCCAGCCTTCTCAGGACCAAGGGCCTCTCCTCCCTTTGATGACCAACAAGGCCATCCTCTTCTTGAGCTTCTTTGGTCTGTGGATTGTATCTTGGGTATTCCAAACTTCTCCACTAATATCCACTTATCAGTGAGTGTATACCATGTATGTTCTTTTGTGGTTGGGTTGCCTCACTCAGGATGATATTTTCTAGTTCTATCCATTTCCCTAAGAATTTAATGAATTCTTTGTTTTCCTACTACAAAAGCCTATATTCAACATCACTGGAAAATCTGGATGAAATGGACAATTTTTCTAGACATATCCAAAATCAGGATCTGTTAAATCAGGATCAGCTAACCCCTAAAGAAAGAGAAGCAGTCATTGAAAGTCTCCCAACCAAAAAAGGACAAGATCAGATGGTTTTAGAGCAGATTCTATCAGACCTTCAAAAAAGACCTAATACCAATACTCTTCAAACTCTTCCACAAAATAGAAATGGAAGGAACACTACCCAACTTGTTTTAAGAAACCACAATTACACTGATTCCAAAAACACAAAGATACAACAAAGAAAGAAAACTTCAGACCAATTTCCCTTATGAATATCAATGCAAAAATACTCAATAACATTCTTGCCAACTGAATCCAAGAATGGATTCAGTTGATCCAAATGATTATTCACCACAATCAAGTAGGCTTCATCCCAAGAATGCAGGAATGGTTCAATATTCAGAAATCCATCAATGTAATCCACTATATAAACAAACTGAAAGGAAAAAACCACATGGTCATTTCTTTAGATGCTGAAAAAGCATTTGACAAAATTCAACATCCCTTCATATTAAAAGTCTTGGAAATATCAGGAATTCAAGGCCCATACCTAAACATAGTAAAAAGCAATATACAACAAACCAGTAGCCAACATCAAACTAAATGGAGAGAAACTTGAAGCAATCCCACTAAAATCAGGGACAAGTCTACCCTCTCTCTCCATATCTATTCAATATAGTCCTTGAAGTTCTAGCTAGAACAATCAGGCAATAAAAGGAGGCCAAAGGGACACAAATTGGAAAAGAAGCCAAACTATCACCATTTGCAGATGATATGATTGTATACTTAAGTGACACAAAAAACTCTACCAGAGAGCTACAGCTGATGAACAACTTCAGCAAAGTGGCTGGATATAAAATTAACTCAAACAAATCAGTAGCCTTCCTAAAGTCAATGGATACAGAGGCTGTAAAACAGATTAGGGCTGGCCGGGTGTTGGTGGCACACACCTTTAATCCCAGCACTTGGGAGGCAGAGGCAGGCAGATTTCTGAGTTCGAGACCAGCCTGGTCTACAGAGTGAGTTCCAGGACAGCCAGGACTACACAGAGAAACCCTGTCTCAAAACAACAACAACAAAAACAAACACAACAACAACAACAAAAAACAGTATATTGGTGTGACTCTAACCAAACAAGTGAAAGATCTGTATGGTAGGAATGTCAAGTCTTTCTCTGAAGAAAGAAATTGAAGAAGACCTCAGAAGATGGAAAGATCTCCCATGCTCATGGATTTGCAGGATTAATATAGTTAAAATGGCCATCTTGCCAAAAGCAGTATACAGATTCAATGCAATCCCCATCAAATTTCCAACCCAATTCTTCAAAGAGTTAGAAAGAGCAATTCTCAAATTCATCTGGAATAAAAAAAAATATCAGGAAAGCGAAAACTATTCTCAACAATAAACGAACTTCTGTTGGAATCAGCATCCTGGACCTCAAGCTGTATTATAGAGCAATAGTGATTAAAAACTGTGTGGTATTGATACAGTGACAGATAGGTTGATCAGTGGAATAGAACTGGAGACCGAGAAATAAACCCACACACCTATGTGGTCACTTGGTCTTTGACAAAGGAGCTAAAACCATCCAGTGGGGGAAAAAAAATAGCCTTTTCAACAAATGGTGCTGGTTCAACTGGCAGTTAGCATGCAGAAGAATGCAAACTGACGCATTCTTTTTTATTATTCCATATATTCTTTATTTACATCGATGCATTATTATCTCCTTGTATACAATGCTCAAGTCCAAGTGGACTCCACATAAAACCAGACACACTGAAACTAATAGAAAAGAAACGGGGAAATCCTTGAGCACATGGGCCCAGGGGAAAAATTCATGATGGATAGATTTAATTGTCAAAGTGATGGTACATGGGCAAAGAATTTTAACAAGTTTTGTAAATTCTTCAATTTACTTTGAGTGAACTGGAAAAATGATTGTAAGAGATTGTCAATGTCTGACTAGATTGTCTAGTCTCAGTCCAGTCTGAAGTATAAGGGAATAGAAAAATTAAGCTGAACATGAGCAAGGAAGTGTGTATGTGTGCATTCATTTCTCTCTGACCTTGACTGTGAGTGTTAGCATTCTGTCTAAGCTCTGCCCCACAGTTACCTGGCAACAGCCAAGTATGCTCCACCCCACAGTTATCTAACAACAGGCAGGTAGACTGACCCACTATAAAATAGGCTGCTTGCAGCCCCCCCACTATAAAAGGGGATACTTGTCCCCTCCTTCTCTCTTGCCCCTCATTCTCTTTTCTTCTCTTTTGCCCTCTCCTGCTCTCTCCCCATTCCTTTCCCCCACACATACTCATAGCTGGCCTCTACTTCTCTACTTCTTCTCTTTTCTTCTTCTTGTTTCTTCTTCTTATTCTTGTTCTTCTTGTTCTTCTTCTTGTTCTCATTCCTGTTCTTCTTGTTCTTGTTCTTCTTCTTGTTCTTCTTGTTCTTGTTCTTGTTCTTGTTCTTGTTCTTCTCCTCCTCCTCTTCCTTCTCTCTCTCTCTCTCTCTCTCTCTCTCTCTCTCTCTCTCTCTCTCTCTCTTCTCTCTCTCTCTCTCTCTCTCTCTCTCTCTCTCTCTCTCTCTCTCTCTCTCTCTCTCTCTCTCTCTCTCTCTCTCTCTCTCCCTTTCTCTGCCTCTTCCACGCTCATGACTCCCCTCCCCATGCCCTTAATAAACTCTATTCTATACTATACCTTTGTGTGACTGGTCCCTCAGGGGAAAGGGATGCCTTAGCATGGACCCGCTGAGGCACCACCTTCCTCCATACCTCACCACACCTCCATAGAACATATTCCTTCTCTCTTCATATTTTTATAAACATAACAGTGAGTATGAGGTGAAATCTGTCTCAATGTTCTGCTGCCATGACGTCCTTACAATAATGGACTGTGACCTGGAATTGTGAAGGAAAATAATAGTTTCCTTCCCTAAACTATTTTTTGGGAGGGTGTTTTGTGACAGTAACAGCAATGAAACTAAGACATGAGTGTGAGGTAATCCTAGTTACATAAGAAGTTCAGGAAAAACCTGGAACATGTGAAACTGTGTCTCTAACAAACTACAGCAGCAAAGTAAAAGAGAAATAGAAGAGAAAGAAATGTTTTAATTTAAATGTATTCTGTCATCATGATTATTTCCTGAGAGAACACATTTTTCTAAAAAATGCATTCCTCTATAAGACCAACATCAACTGAGTATTGTTGTCACTATTAAGTGTTGTTACATTTTTACACTTGGGAAAGTCTCAATAGTTAGTTTTCTATTCTCACATAAAGCACCTTGACCATCACAACTTATAAAAGTAAGGTTATTTGCACTTATAATTCCAAAAGAATAAGAGTGATAAAAAGGGGAAGCATTTGTCATGGCAGTGGAGCACCAAATGGAGAACTCATATCTTGAACCACAAATAGGAAGCAAAGAAAAATGAAAATGATACATAGCTTTAAAATCTCAAAGCTGTCCCCAGTGACACCACCAATTGAGCACTAATTTTTCAAACACATGAGTCTATAGGGCACATTCTCATTCAAACCATTACAGATTCTAAGTATGTTAAACATGTCATTAAGTGCACTTTTCCTGAGGACTAGCTAACATGGAACCAGAAGGCGTCATGTGATCTTCCAAAATAGGGAGGAAATCAACAATCCCACATAGCTATATATAATACCTAGGAACAACATCAATGACCAGCATAACAACTCTTAGATTATAATAGTGGCACACATACTTTGACAGTCACCAACTAGTCTTTAACTGGACTTAAGACCTACTCATATTATTCCTGGCACTGAAAACCTAACTACATAATCAGTGCTAGTGAAATGATGCTTATTGTAGGAGATTTTTTAACAACTAATTAGTCAATCAGCATACTGTCTAACAACCACATATACCCATTTGTTCTTATACCCAGAGATAATCTTCATCAGGAAATTTCATCAGAATAAGACCACTACAGAAAACCACAATGAAACAATATGAAGAGTTGTAGAGCTTAGACCTAATGGATATATCCCCCAAACACTCCTATACTCAAGGCTGGAACATTGTGGAAGGTGGGGCCAAAAGATTGTAAGAGCCAGAGCATTGAGACTTGACTGTGAAATTGTGTCTCCTAGTAACATCAGAAGCTACACCAGTAAAGACTTGACAACATGATCACTCACATACAATCATGGGATGAAAAAGGACACTAACAAGGTGTCAACACTCATGGGGAAAAAAAGAGGTCTCAACCTTATTCAAAGAACTGTAGTTTAGTTAGTAAAACTGGAAGGGGAAAGGTCACTCTCCCCGGGGCAAAGCACACCAATTGGCTATCCTGTGCCCAACAGTCTGTCCTAAAATCATGTATACAAATAATGTTATATTTGTATGACCCAATAGGTTATATATATATATAAATATGTGTACATAAAATACATATTTGCATATAATAACAACTGAAAAACAGGTCAGGAACTTGATATAAAGGGGACATGGGTTTAGAGGAAATAAATGGAAAAGAAATATTGTAATGAAAATGTAATCTCAAAAATGAACCAAAACATGAAAGTATGGTCAAATATTTGACTATTTATGTCACTGGTTTTATTTGCTGTGAGAACAAGCTGGCAAGGAACATTCTGTTAGCCATCTTGAGAACCAACATTTGCAGAGTACTCCTTTGTAATAGCCAGGTAACTCATATTCTGACTATAAGCACTCATTTCTGAAGATATTCTTAATTTAAATTTTTGCTGCAAAATAAGAGGGCTTTGAAGTACTAGAAGTTTTAGGGATTTCACTTGCAAACAAGATTGGTGGCTGAGGTTGGTGATTGGTTGTAATATTTCCTAAGACCATGTCCACCATTAGATGATAGACACTGATATCTTCTCCTCACTCTTCTGAATCTTAAATGTGGCTCACTTTCTAAATTCAAGCAAGACACCACACACGCTACACTAATGAGTGTGTACATATTTAAACAGACTTTATTAATTATTTTGAGATATTTAAGTAAGCTACTCTTAAGCAAAGATCATCAAACAATTAAAGCCCTGAAATAGCTGATGTCTGGAAATTTGCAGTCTTTGCATTTTGGAGAGCTGATAATGGCTTGTGATTGCTGAAGCAGCTACAGCAAAAAAACCTCACTGCGGGAGAAGAAAGGCTGAGTGGCACATTTCTGCAGCCTGTTTTTACATACAGAACAAATGTAATTTTCATAAATCATCCTTCTCCCATGCATGTACATATTCACACATACACATGCCCATGGGAAATGTTTGTGTCTCATTCTTACTCTTAGGAAGTATGCTGGTGTTGGGCCATTTGTGCTTTTCTCTGCTGTGGTCAAAGCATTTCTTAAACTTAGTAATGAACCATGGTTTCCACGGAAATGAGAACCAGTTCCTTTCTTGTTTTTCTTGGAAGCACATTAATAGACTAAGGATCTTGCTGAGTTCACAGCTTTCATCTAGCAGGTGCTTTCTTCTTTTTTCAACCGAGTGATAACTAAATGCTCATTCATTAATCAATTATGAAAGCATTTCCTAAATAATTAACTTACATTAGTAAATGCTATACATCAAAAGTTGGCAGAATGTATTATCTGAATAAATGTATAAACATGCATACCTAAATATGCATGTATAAGTATACATATATGTAAAAGAATGAGTGCATGCTAATTCTTTTGCTATATATGTGATATTTGATATAAAAATAACAATAAACACAGCATTCTATAGTCTATGGGGAATGCTCTTATATCTAAGACAAACAGCTCTACAATTTAAATACAATGTAAAACATGATGAATATATAGTATGATCGTCATTAATATGACATGTAATAGATAGCCTAATGCTGGTTTAATAGTCAGACAATTAAAGTCAGTCATGCAATGACTGAGAGCATAAAGCAGAGAGAGCCTGTAGAAGTGACACACCTGTAGATTTTCAATACCCATGCCAGTATCAAATAGTAGCACCCCATGATGTATATATGACAGGGAATGGTTATACAGAAGACTTTTATCTGTAAATATCGAGTAATCTATGTCAGTACCAAATGGTTCTACTCCATGATCTAATGTGACAGGAAGAGCCTCAGATTAGTAGTATGGAAGATGAGTATCATCTATCTGTACATATTCTGTGTCCTATGTCAGGACTATAGTGGGCAGCTATAGTTGATTGATTTATATTATTGCATTGACCTCCTTATGATCTTTGTGTTGCAAAGTTTATTGTTAAACAAATGTAAAGGTGTACATATATCAGGAGCCTATGATATAAAACAAAACTGGGATTCCATATATTTAGATATTTTGAGGGATATAAGGAAGTCTAGGCATCTAGGGCATTATGGATGGAGTTGTCATGTTCTGATTCTATAAGCATTATCACCCAAGTTAAAAATAAGTCTGGAACAACTCTAGATTTTTTTTGGAGGTGGCATGGATTTTTTTTGTGTAAGTTAAATGTTAGTTAATATTTACCTATTCTTTGCCCAAATCATTATTATTGTTGCATATTATTGTGATCATGGTAAATAATAAAAATATATTTACTGCTTATATCAATAATCTCATCAAGGAATCACAGAACTCCCCTGTCAGAATCCTGGGTGTCCTCTGACAAGCATCAAATCCTTGCCTGGGCAGGATAGTTATTCCAGCAGCATTACCCATACAAAACACCCTGATTTCAAAGGCAGATGTGTTCCAAGGCCTAAAGCATTGAACATCACATAGACAAATGAAGTCCTCAATTAAAATAGAACCTAAAATCTCCTAGTATACAACAAACTTCCAGAGGCCCCATGGAATATAAACCAAGTAACTGAGGGCTTGAAGTACTCAGATCCTTGCATCTCAGCTATCATGGGACAGCAGAACTTGACTAATCTCAGGGAACACTACTATTTCAACTCCTTAATTAAAACATCAAAGTACGGTGAGTGATTCAAAGACTGCAGAGTTCCACTTTGGTAATGAATGGTGGGGTCCTGAAGAATGGTGATGTCCACGAAGCGACTTTAAGCATCAAAGGGTACATGATGCTGTGTCAATTGATTTGCCCATGGTGGTCATGGTCATTACTGTATCACCCTCATGAGGGACACATATGAAAGTAGTGTGATGTGTGTGACATCTTGGAATGTAATTGCATGCAGTTTGTCTTAAGGTCAAAGACTTTCAAGAGAAGGACACAAAAACCCATCCCAAGACAAAAAGATATGAGGAAATAAAGGTCATCATAAATTAAACCCCAAAGTACCTAATTTTTAGAACCACCTCTATCTTTACCTTACCAAAGAATACACAAATACTGCTGTCCAAATGTCCCAAAAGGCAAAGTTTCATAGTAGAACATAAACACACCCTTACAAAAACACCAATGAAAATAACATAGGTGCAAAACACACGTGATAGTTGAAAAAACAGGCCTGCACAGTTTTCTAAGTCGCCTTTTAGCTTGTACTGCAATTGCAATGAACTTCTCTATGTTTAGTCAAAATTTCAGGAAAGAAATACAAGTCAATCAAAAAATGAAAATCAAAATTGCCTATTGTTGAGTTTATATAAATAAATCACATTGATAGTGTCATTGCTTATTTCAATGAAGCTTCACAGTATCAACCTAGATTTTCCCCCACTTATAAAATAACTCATTTGGTAGAAATGACCCATACAACTTTAAAATCATGTACATCACATTGATCACTATTGTCAACCTTCAAACTTTAAATTATATTATTTTCCAATATAATTTGTAAAATATTTGATTCTTTTAAAATACAAAAACTTTTAGTCAGTTTAATTTCTAAAACAAAGAATTTAAGAGTATTCAATATGGAAACATTAAGGCAGGGCATCATATACCAAGGTACAAAACTCACTAGTCTTTGTCCTGGTGGAATATGGGAACTGCTTCAATTATCATATAAAAGTGATGTTTTAGGTGAGAATTTTGATTTGATGAAAGACTTGAGATTCAAGAAAGTAATAATAAAATAATGATAACATAAAATGTGCTAACAAAGTTAATTCCAAAATATAACATAAAATCTGGTATGCCTATGCTAAATGTTACATGAATTTACATCATGATGGGATGTGGTCATTGTGACAAGAGACTAGTAACCCTTGGTCTTGGTTTATTTTTTGGCTATTAAGGAATTGGCCCACTCATAATTTGTTTTAACTGAGCAGTGACTGAAAGTTTCAAATCAAGTATATGATGCTTATCAGGAAAAGTTGATTGAAATAATCTAAGTTTTAGTTCCTAAAGTTCTGACTATCTATTATTACCAATGCCTTGGACCCAAGAATTATCTTCACATTTTGTCACTGTTATTGTATCACAGTTTAGAACAGAAGCTTTTAAATATAAATACTTAGGGTGAGTAAATTTATGACTTTATGAAAAAAATCAAAATGAGGAGTACAGTTTTAAAGCCAAAATATACATTTTTCCCACTTTGTTCTGTTCTACATGCACGTTCCCTGATTAACACCGATAGCCATTTCAATGTGCAAGTTAGAAGTGGAGGGGATTATCAAAATTCAAGATGTCATGGCCCTTCTTTCCATGTTTTTCTTTTTTCTTTTTTTTCTTTCTTTTTTTTTTGAGGGATGTCATTTTGTTTACAGGAATGTGCTAGACACTAAGGGCATCAGAATCAATGACATATGATCACTACCTTTAGGGAAAAAAAAGAAAGGGAAAATTCATAATTTTGGTATTGGCAAGCAAGTGCATTAGCAATGGTAGGCACTGAGCAGCAGAAGCATACAAAACAAATGCAGCTCATTTCTAAGGAGCATTTTTGGGCATGAAGCCTGAGAGAGGCCTCCCATAACAATCAGGAATAACTTAGAGAAAGGCAGGGACCCATCAGGAACAGGAGTGGGAGCACTCTGGAGGATGTGGGTGGCAATACACATCAACTCCATCACCGAAGTCAAACGATTGGAGAAGCAAGGTATAAAGACTAAACCAGAGGAAACCTGCTCACGTTTGTAACATTGCAGTGGAACACTTGTCCTATCTGTGAAAATCCAAGGGCTTCTTAGAATAACTATAGTAAGGATGGATTCCATTTTGTAGAAAGTGAATGGATATACTTACATACTTAAGACATTAACCTCTCTTATAAACTCTATTAATTACCACAGTAACTTGCCAGACCAAATAAAGACAACCTTGATTCTTCAGCAACCATCCAGATAAAAAGAACCATATTCTAAAACAGATATCATATCTGAACTATCATAGATCTTGGAATCTGGACTTACAGGTTTTCTGCCAGGCTGTGTCTGCCTGCCCACTGGCTATCAGCAAGTTACTCAAGGGAGGCAGGACACAATCCATAATGGGGGTCCTCAGTCTGTGTTTTCTCTGGTTGGAAACAGCAGGGATCTCGGATGATTGCTGTAGTTCCCAGGCTCCTGTGTGCCCAGGCACCAATGGTAAGCCATTAGGCGTTGGGAATGGGAAGCCCTAGTCTGTGCTTCCTCTGAGGGCATCCACAGAAGGCAGAGAGAGTGGAAGACTGAGCCAGGAATGGGGTGGAACCTGGTTTGATTCCAAGTGAGTGTAGACGGTATGGAGGGAAGAGAGAGAAAGCTTTCTCTGGAAGATTTAAGAGTGACTTTCCCCCTCTCCTCAATCCTTGATGAAGACATGGTCCTTGTTTGTCCAGACTGCTTATTTGATGACAGATGTCAATATATATACCTTACTCTGTAAGCTTGGGATGAAATACTTTTTGTGAGAAGAAATGCCCAGGAAGGGAAGCTCAAAGGCGGAATACTCAGGGCTTCTGTAGATACCTCATTAGCGTGGAGAACTCCAGATATTTATGCTACATGATCGCCATGGTCCTCTCATTGAGCCATCATGGTTCCATGTTCCAGAGCAGGTAATTTGGCCAGGAGTTGGCCTCACACCTACCATACTAAATTCTGAGTTGCACAGGGTTTGGGCTTGCTCAACCTTACCAGTTCCTTTGTCTGGTGGCATGGTCCACCGTGGTTTTCTCCAAAATTACTAATGAAATGTTAGAATGTATATATACACTTAATACAAAACAGAAATTTGTCAAAGTCAACGATGTGCAAATTATATTATATCCCTATAAACTTTACATCACACATTAATAAAAAGTATTTATGAAATCTCAAGGTACATGAAAGTATGACGAAATGCTTAGGGAAAAAATCATTGCAGAATAAATCCAAGCAATTATTGCAAAGAGAAAAACATAAAAATGAAAATTTGAAATTACATTGTGCCTTAAGTATGAATCATGTAATGTATAACATTTCACGGTAGTACTAAACAATCAGACATTGTGATACATGCCTGTTATCTTGCACAAGGAAAGTTTGGGGTTATGGGGGAATCAAGAGTACAAGCTCATCTTCCACTAGGGGACAAAGGTAGTCTAGACTACAGAAACAATCAACCAATGAAACAAAATAATAAGCCTAAACAAGGAATAGAGATAAGATACTTAATAAATATTAAGTTAAGTCAATATAGGTAATTTAATGAAATCAAACTGAAAGACTATATATACTTTATAACTCATTAATGCATATGCTATCACATACAATCAATACAGTTCTTATGATGGAGCAAATAATTTCATCACATGTCTGTAGGAAGCCAAGTTGGAGTTAATTAAGCAAATTGAGTGCAGACTTGTGGAGTCAGACAAAAGTAAAGAAGGATGCCCATGACAGTGACTTAGAAACTAGGAGGCAACTCATTGGCTTCTAGATTAGATTCTTTTAAAGATAACCTGTTATTGGAAGTTTATTCAAAATTTAAAGACTAAGTAAAAATAGTTCTGGAATACATTTTTTCTTATTCAAAGGATTTCCTCTTACAAATAAAACTGCAGTGTGAGAGATAAATGAGAGATAAACATTGAGTTTATGCTAGAAAAGAGATTCTTAGTACCTATGACTCACATGTTCTTTTTGAGATGATGATGTTGCGAGACATTTAAGCATGTTCATAGGAAAAGCAATCCATTCCCTTAAATAATGGCCTTGGAGTAGTTTCCATCCAGTAGCTAAGAAAAAGTCTCATGGCTGATAGTGAAAAGAGGGAGACAGATGATTCAGGTGAAGTAGCATTTGAAACACACATACGCACACACACACACACAGATGAATTAATTCATGCATAAAGCAATGTGATACTATTCAGTACTATCCAGGAAAAAATGTTTGCACAGAATTATAAGTATTACACAAAACATAACGTATATGGACAAAGTTGGGAGGAAGTAACAGGGAGGATAGAAAGGAGGAGAAGCTGCGATTGAGAGTGAATTAATAAATTAATAAATAATAGTAATAATAATAAAGATTAGTTAAATACAAATGAGACACAAAGAAAATGAAGACATGGTAAGAATACAAGTTCACAAAAAGGATTGTGATATTTGAAGGTCGAAAATATACAACACAAAGAACTATACTGATTGTATAGTTCTTTGTATACTAATTGTCTATGAAATCTTACTTATAAAGGGAACTCCTGTCTCAAACATGTTTTCCTAATTACCATTCTATTGTTGTGACAAAAGACTATGACTAAGGCAACTTATTAAAGAATGTGCTTAATTGCCTTAAGGGCTCAGAGAGCCAAAGTCCTTTGTGGGGGTAGAGCAAAGGCAAAGAAGCAACAACAGCTGCCACACCTCCTCCGACAAAGCCACACCTTCTCCGACAAAGCCACACCTCCTCCGACAAAGCCACACCTCCTAATCCTTGCCAATATGTTTCATAAACTGGGAATCAGACATTCAAATAAATTACCCAATGAGGTCATTTTCATTCGAATCAACACACATGACTAGTGGCTCAATATTTAACATATTAAATACTAAGACATGTATGAAATATGCCTTATTTCATACTTCAAAGAGCAGGCTAAGTAAGAATTTAGGATTTTGTCTGCCTATATATTTGAAGGGTGTTTGGTTGTGTGGGTGGTGTTGGTGGTGTTTGTATTTTAGGTGAATTTTTTAGCACATTAAGTTGTAAAATATCAATGTCATTGGTGTCAGTGGTACAAAAGTGATACTTGCAGATTGTTTAAGTGTCAGGTCAAAGTAAAATTGATTTTAAATTTTGATTTAAGAATCCTTGTGTATAAATGGATAGCCTTGGCAGTCACTTAGGTGCTGCTAATAAAACCTTAAATACTGTAAAAATTATGAGTTTTATTGCTTTTCAATTATAGACATTCTGAACTTATTTTTAACAAAGTGGATTACCTCCTACACAGTTTCCTTTATACATTGAAGTGATTCATTTTCCCTACTCAGATAAAGTCTCTATTGGCTCTGATTAAGGTGATCTTCACTTAACTGATTCTCACCTACAAAGTGACTGAAGCCATTTAAAGGTCATATAGATATTTTTAACCATCTAAATGACCCCAATTTGGAAATTCACTTTTCTGAAGCATATGCGCTTCATGAAGGAACTTGAAAGAAGATGTGATCTCAACAAACAGTTTGAATGTCACTAATAGGGAAGACTTTATTAAAAAGGTAGGGCAGCTTACCAGATTTATTTTTTGTTTGGTTGAATTTGGCATTTTATCATACTTTTATTAATTCTTTGAGATTTTAATACGTCTATAATCTATTTTGATTATATTTACCTCCAGGTCTCCCATAACTCCTCTCAAATCTACTCCTTATGCCTCACAATCTCCTCCTAATTTCATGTTCTTTATTTTTTAATTGCTGGTTTTTTTTTTTTTTGGTTTTTTTTCGAGACAGGGTTTCTCTGTGTAGTCCTGGCTGTCCTGGCACTCACTCTGTAGACCAGGCTGGCCTCAAACTCAGAAATCCGCCTGCCTCTGCCTCCCAAGTGCTGGGATTAAAGGCGTGCGCCACCACCGCCCGGCATTGCTGTTGTTTTTAACAGAACATACTGAGTTCAATTTTCTCTACCCATATATGCATTTGAAGAACCCTGAAACTATTAGGGGCTATCTCTTTGAAAAATGCAAAACAAACAAACAACAAAAACCTGATACTGTCTCTTGTAACAAATTTCATTTTTTATTAGATATTTTCTTTAGTTACATTTCAAATGTTATCCCCATTTCTCTTTTTCCTCTGAAAATTCCATAACTCATATCCTGTCCCCCCTGCTCACCATCCCACCCACTCCTGCTTCCCTGCCCTTGCATTCCCCTACACTGGGACATCCAGCCTTCTCAGGACCAAGGGCCTTTCCTCTTATTGATGTCCAACAAGGCCAACCTCTGCTACATATGCAACTGGAGCCATGGGTCCCTCCATATGAACTTTTTTGGTTGGTGTTTTAGTCCCTGGGAGCTCGGGTGGGGGGGGGGATGGGTACTGGTTGTTTCATATTGTTGTTCCTCCTATGGAGCTGCAAAATCCTTTAGCTCCTTGGATCCTTTTACTAGCTACTCCATTGGGAGTACTAGTGCTCAGTACAATGGTTGGCTGAGAGTATCCACCTCTGTATTTTTCAGGATGTGGCAGAGCTTCTCAGGAGACAGCTATATCAGGCTCCTGTCAGCAAGCACTTGCTGGCATCCACAATAGTGTCTGGATTTGGTAACTATATATGGGATGGATCCCCAGGTGGGGATGTCTCTGGATGGTCTTTGTTTCCATCTCTGCTCTATACTTTGTCTCTGCTTCTCCTCCCATAGGTATATTGTTTCACCTTATAAGAAGGACCAACATATCCACACTTTGCTCTTCCTTCTTCCTGAGCTTCGTGTGGTCTATGAAATGTGTCTTGGGTATTCTGAGCTTCTAGTCTATTATCCACTTATCAATAAGTGCATACCATGGGTGTTCTTTTGTGATTAGATTACCTCACTCAGTATTATATTTTCCAGTTCCAACCATTTGCCTAAGAATTTCATGAATTCGTTGTTTTTAATAGCTGAGTAGTACTCCATTGTGTATGTATACCACATTTTCTGTATCCATTCCTCTGCTGAGGGACATCTGGGTTGTTTCCAGCTTCTAGCTATTATAAATAGGGCTACTATGAACATAGTGGAGCATGTATCCTTATTACATCTTGGAGCATCTTCTAGGTATATGCCCAGGAGTTGAATAGCTGGGTCCTCAGGTAGTACTATATCCAATTTTCTGAGAAACCACCAAACTGATTTCTAGAGTGGTTGTACCAGCTTGCAATTCCACCAGCAATGAAGGAGTCTTCTTTCTTCACATCCTCACCAGCATCTGTTGTCACCTGAGATTTTCATCTTGACCATTCTGATTGGTATGAGGTAGAATCTCAGGGTTGTTTTGATTTGCCTATCCCTGATGATTAAGGATGTTGCACATTTCTTTAGGTGTTTCTCAACCATCTGGTATTCCTCAGTTGGGAATTCTTTGTTTAGTTCTGTACCCCATTTTAATAGGATTATTTGGTTCTCTGTATTTTAACTTCTTGAGTTCTTTGTATATATTGGATAGTAGCCCTCTATAGAATGTAGGATTGGTAAAAATATTTTCCCAATATCTTGGTTGCCTTTTTGTCCTATTGACAGTGTCCTATGCCTTACAGAAGCTTTGCAATGTTATGAGGTCCAATTTGTTAATTCTTTGTCTTAGAGCATAAGCTATTGGTGGTCTGTTCAGAAAATTTTCTGCTGTGCCCATGTGCCTGAGGCTCTTCCCCACTTTCTTTTCTATTAGTTTCAGTGTATCTGGATTTGTGTGGAGGTTCTTGATCCACTTGGACTTGAGCTTTGTGCAAGGAGATAAGATTTGCATTCTTCTACAAGCTAACCAGCAGTTGAACCAGCACCATTTGTTGAAAATACTGTCTTTTTTCCACTGAATGGTTTTAGTTCCTTTGTCAACAATCCAGTGACCAAACATGTCTTCAATTCTATTCCATCATTGTTAACTGTATTCTCAAACTCTTCCAATGCAAGGGAAAGAAAAAAACAGCCAATTACACTGCCTCAGTCATTGTTCTCTTGCTGGGAAGAGACATCATGCTCACAGCAACTTAAAGCATATAAGCTTGCTTATTGATTTAGAGGTTTAGTCCATTATCATCATGGTGAGAAGTATGGAGTTATACAGGGAGACATGGTGCTCAAAAGGAGCTGAGATTTTTACATATGTAACTGCAGGCAGCAAAAAGAGAGCGACACTGGGACTGGCTTGAGCATTTGAATGCCAAAACCCAACTTCACTCCCTGTCCCTGAGCCCAGTAACAGACTTCCTCCAACAAGGTTATACCTCCCAATCTTAGTCAAGTCTCCAATGACCAATCATTTAAATATATGAGTCAGTGTGGGCTATTCCTATTTAAATCACCACAGACATTATCAACTTTGGTTTTGCAGGGCAATTAGATGGATAGGTTATATTTTCCTTAACTCACTTTAAATACACAACTCTATACTTGTTGAAAATGATATGCCTCAAGTTATGTTGTCTACTCTTTCTTTCATAATCCCATCCTAGTTATTGTTGGGAACAAATCCCTGAAAGAAATCCATATCAGCAGAGAGTAATGGACTGATTAAAGGCACAAAACCATAGAAAGATAAAAATGTGGCATTCCTCAACAACTTCAGTCTTGGAAATATCTTGGTTTTTTTTTCTTCTTAGAATATTTAATAATTAGAAGAGAAATGTTAGACACAAAAAAAAAACAGTTCAGTATTTAAAATATTTTTTCCCTTGGTTCTCATTCTTTTTTTTTCCCCGATATATTTTTTATTTACATTTTAAATGATTTCCCCTTTTCTGGTTCCCCACTCCCTGAAAGTCACATAAGGCTCCTTCCCTCCCTCTGTTCTCCCACTCATCCCTTCCCAATTCCCTGTTCTGGTTTTGTCTTATACTGCTACTCTGGGTCTTTCCAGAACTAGGGGCCACTCCTCCGTTCTTCTTGTACCTCATTTGAAGTGTGGATTATATTTTGCATATTCCAGTTTTCCAAGCTAATAACCACTTATTAGTGAGTGCATACCATGACTGATCCTTTGCGACTGGGTTACATCACTTAGTATGATGTTCTCCAGCTCCATCCATTTGCCTAAGAATTTCATGAATTCATTGTTTCTAATGGCTTAATAGTACTCCATTGTGTAGATATACCACATTTATTCACCCATTCTTCTGTTGAGGGATACCTGTGTTCTTTCCAGCTTCTGGCTATTATAAATAGGGCTGCTATGAACATAGTGGAACATATATCCTTATTACATGCTGGGGAATGCTCTGGGTATATGCCAAGGAGTGGTATAGCAGGATCTTTCCGAAGTGACATGCCCAGTTTTCTGAGGGACTGCCAGACTGATTTCCAGAGTGGTTGTACTAATTTGCAACCCCACCAGCAGTGGAAGAGTGTTCCTCTTTCTCCACATCCTCGCCAACATCTGCTGTCTCCTGAGTTTTTAATCTTAGCTATTCTGACTGGTTTAAGTTGAAATCTCAGGGTTGTTTTGATTTGCATTTCCCTGATGACTAGTGAAGTTGAGCATTTTTTAAGATGTTTCTCTGCCATTCGAAGTTCTTCAGGTGAGAATTCTTTGTTTAACTCTGTACCCCATTTTTTAATAGGGTTATTTGGTTTTCTGGGGTCTAACTTCTTGAGTTCTTTGTATATATTGGATATTAGCCCTCTATCTGATGTAGGGTTGGTGAAGATCTTTTCCCAATTTGTTGGTTGCCGATTTGTCCTTTTGATGGTGTCCTTTGCTTTACAGAAACTTTGTAATTTTATGAGGTCCCATTTGTCAATTCTTGATCTTAGAGCATAAGCTATTGGTGTTCTGTTCAGGGACTTTCGCCCTGTACCAATGTCCTCAAGGGTCTTCCCCAGTTTCTTTTCTATTAGCTTCAGAGTGTCTGGCTTTATATGGAGGTCCTTGATCCATTTGGAGTTGAGCTTAGTACAAGGAGACAAGGATGGATCAATTCGCATTCTTCTGCATGCTGACCTCCAGTTGAACCAGCACCATTTGTTGAAAAGGCTATCTTTTTTCCATTGGATGTTTTCAGCCCCTTTGTCGAGGGTCAAGTGGCCATAGGTGTGTGGGTTCATTTCTGGATCTTCAATCCTGTTCCATTGATCCTCCTGCCTCTCACTGTACCAATACCATGCAGTTTTTAACACTATTGCTCAGTAATATTGCTTGAGGTCAGGGATACTGATTCCCCCGGAATTTCTTTTGTTGTTGAAAATAGTTTCAGCTATCCTGGGTTTTTAGTTATTCCAGATGAATTTGATAATTGCTCTTTCTAACTCTATGAAGAATTGAGTTGGGATTTTGATGGGTACTGCGTTGAATCTGTATATTGCTTTTGGCAAAAATGGCCATTTTAACTATATTAATCCTGCCGATCCATGAGCATGGGAGGTTTTCCCATTTTTTGAGGTCTTCCTCTATTTCCTTCTTCAGAGTCTTGAAGTTCTTGTCATATAGATCTTACAAATTTTTGGTAAGAGTCACCCCAAGGTACTTTATACTGTTTGTGGCTATTGTGAAGGGTGTCATTTCCCTAATTTCTTTCTCAGTCTGCTTATCCTTTGAGTATAGGAAGGCTACTGATTTGCTTGAGTTGATTTTATAAGCTGCCACTTTGCTGAAGTTGTTTATCAGCTGTAGGAGTTCGCTAGTGGAGTTTTTTGGGTTACTTAGGTAGACTATCATGTCATCTGCAAATAATGATAGTTTGACTTCTTCCTTTCCAAATTGTATCCCTTTGACCTCCTTATTTTGTCTAATTGCCCAAGCTAGTACCTCAAGTACAATATAGAAAAGATAAGGAGAAAGTGGGCAGCCCTGTCTAGTCCCTGATTTTAGTGGGATTGCTTCAAGTTTCTCTCCATTGAGTTTGATGTTGGCTACTGGTTTGCTGTATATTGCTTTTACTATGTTTAGGTATGGGCCTTGAATTCCTGTTCTTTCCAAGACTTTAAGCACGAAAGGATGCTGAATTTTGTCAAGTGCTTTTTCAGCATCCAATGAAATGACCATGTGGTTTTTTTCTTTGAGTTTGTTTATGTAGTGGATTACATTGATGGATTTCCGTATATTGAACCAACCCTGCATCCCTGGGATAAAGCCTACTTGATCATGGTGGATGATCGTTTTTATGTGTTCTTGGATTCGGTTGGCAAGAATTTTATTGAGTATTTTTGCATCGATGTTCATAAGAGAAATTGGTCTGAAGTTCTCTTTCTTTGTTGGATCTCTGGTTTTGGTATCAGCATAATTGTGGCTTCATAGAAGGAATTGGGTTGTGTTCCTTCTATTTTTATTTTGTGGAATAGTTTGAAGAGTATTGGTGTTAGGTCTTCTTTGAAGGTCTGATAGAATTCTGCACTGAAGCCATCTGGTCGTGGGCTTTTTTTGGTTGGAAGGCTCTCTATGACCCCTTCTCTTTCTTTAGGGGTTATGGGATTGTTTAGATGATCTATTTGGTCCTGATTTAATTTTGGTATTTGGTATCTGTCTAGGAAATTGGCCATTTCCTCCAGATTCTCCAGTTGTGTTGAGTATAGGCTTTTGTAGTAGGATCTGATGATATTTTAATTTCCTCAGTTTCTGTTGTTATATCCCCCTTTTCATTTCTTTTTTTTTTTCACTTTTTTTTATTCGATATAATTTATTTACATTTCAAATGATTTCCCCTTTTCTAGCCCCCCCCCCCCCACTCCCTGAAAGTCCCGTAAGCCCCTTTCTCTTCCCCTGTCCTCCCTCCCACCCCTTCCCAGTTCCCCGTTCTGGTTTTGCCAAATACTGTTTCACTGAGTCTTTCCAGAACCAGGGACCACTCCTGCTTTCTTCTTGTATCTCCTTTGATGTGTGGATTATGTTTTGGGTATTCCAGTCTTCTAGGTTAATAACCACTTATTAGTGAGTGCATACCATGATTCACCTTTTGAGTCTGGGTTACCTCACTTAGTATGATGTTCTCTAGCTCCATCCATTTGCCTAAGAATTTCATGAATTCATTGTTTCTAATGGCTGAATAGTACTCCATTGTGTAGATATACCACATACTTTCTCTGTGCCCTTTGGTCAGTCTGGCTAAGGGTCTATCTATCTTGTTGATTTTCTCAAAAAACCAGCTTCTGGATTCATTGATTCTTTATATGGTTTTCTTTGTTTCCACTTGACTGATTTCAGCCCTGAGTTTGATGATTTCCTGTCTTCTACTCCTCCTGGGTGAATTGGCTTCTTTTTGTTCCAGGGCTTTCAAGTGTGTCCTTAAGCTGCTAATGTATGCACTCTCCATTTTCTTTTTGGAGGCACTCATGGCTATGAGTTTTCCTCTTAGCACTGCTTTCATTGTGTCCCAAATATTTGGGTATGTTGTGCCTTCATTTTCATTAAATTCTACACCGTCTCTGATTTCTTTCTTTATTTCTTCTTTGGCCAAGGTGTCATTGAGTAGATTATTTTTCAGCTTCCATGTGTATGTGGTGCTTCTGTCGTTTTTGTTGCCATTGAAGACCACTCTTACCCCATAGTGATCCGATAGGAGGCATGGAATTAGTTCGATCTTTTTATATTTGTTGAGGACTGTCTTGTGACCAATTATATGGTCGATTTTGGAGAAGGTACCATGAGGTGCTGAGAAAAAGGTACATTCATTTGTTTTAGGGTGGAATGCTCTATAAATATCAGTCAAGTCCAATTGGTCCAAAGCTTCAATTAGTTTTATTGTGTCCCTGTTTAGTTTCTGTTTTCCTGATCGGTCCATTGAGGAGAATGGAGTGTTGAAGTCACCCATAAAAATTGTGTTGGGTGAAATGTGTGCTTTGAGCTTTAGAAAAATTTCTTTCATGAATGAAGGTGCCCTTGTATTTGGCGCATAAATGTTCAGAATTGAAAGTTCTTCTTGGTGGATTTTTCCTTTGACCATCAAGAAGTTCCCTTCTGTATCTCTTTTGATGACTTTAGGTTGAAAATCAATTTTATCTGATATTAGAATGGCTACTCCGGCTCGTTTCCTGAGACCATTGGCTTGTAAAATTGTCTTCCAACCTTTTACTCTATGGTCATTTTTGTCTTTGACAATGAGGTGTGTTTCCTGTATGCAGCAAAATGTAGGGTCTTGTTTCCTTATCCAGTCTGTTAGTCTGTGTCTTTTTATTGGGGAGTTGAGTCCATTGATGTTAACAGATATTAAGGAGTAGTGATTATTACTTCCTGTCATTTTCGATGTTATTTTTATATTTGAGTGGTTATCTTCTTTTGGATTTGAGGAAAGAAGGTAACTATCTTACTTTTTCCAGGGTGTCGTTTCCCTCCTTGGATTGGAGTTTTCCTCCTATTATTCTTTGTAGAGCTGGGTTTGTAGAAAGATATTGTGTAAATTTGGTTTTGTCATGGAATATCTTGGTTTCTCCATCTATTGTGATTGAGAGTTTTGCTGGGTATAGTAGACTTGGCTGACATTCATGTTCTCTTAGAGTCTGAATGAGATCTGCCCAGTATCTTCTAGGCTTTCATGGTCTCTGGTGAGAAGTCTGGTGTGATTCTGATAGGTCTTCCTTTATATGTTACTTGGCCTTTCTCTCTTACTGCCTTTAATATTCTTTCTTTGCTTAGTACATTTGGGGTTTTGATTATTATGTGACGAGAGGTATTTCTGCTCAGGTCCAGTCTGTTTGGAGTTCTGTAGGCTTCTTGTATATTCATGGGCATCTCTCTCTTTAAGTTGGGAAAGTTTTCTTCCATAATTTTGTTGAAGATATTTGCTGGCCCTTTCAGCTGTAAATCTTCACTCTCATCTATACCTATATTCGTTAGGTTTGGTCTTTTCATTGTGTCCTGGATTTCCTGGATGTTCTGAGATACAAGTTTTTTGCATTTTGCATTTTCTTTCACTGTTGAGTCAATGGTTTCTATGGTATCTTCGGAATCTGAGATTCTTTCTTCCATCTCTTGTATTCTGTTGTTGATATTTGCGTCTATGGCCCCTGATTTCTTCTCAAGGTTTTCTATCTCCAAAGTTGTCTGCCTTTGTGATTTCTTAGTTGTTTCTACTTCTGATTTTAGATCCTGGATGGTTTTGCTTAGCTCCTTCACTTGCTTGTTTGCGTTTTCCTGTAATTCTTTAAGAGACTTTTGTGTTTCCTCTTTCTTGGCTTCTGCTGTTTGACTCACTTTCTCCTGCATTTTTTTAAGATTTTTTTTTGGGGGGGGGGTGTTTCTTCTTTATTGGCTTCTATCTCTTGAGCCTTATTCTCCTGAATTTCTTTAAGTGATTTTTGTGTTTCCATTAATTGGGTTTCTAGCTTATTCATGTTCTTTAAGAGATTCATTTATGTCCTTTTTGTGTTCTTCTAGCAGCATCATGAACAGTGATTTTAAATCCAAATCTTGTTTTTCTGGTGTTTTTGCATAATCATGGCTTGCTGATGTTGGAGAGCTTGGTTCAGATGCTGCTATATTGCCTAGGTTTCTGTTAGTAGCGTTCTTGCGTTTGCCCTTTGCCATCTTGGTATTTCTGGCATTAGTTGGTCTTGTCTCTGGCTGGTATTTGTGCCTCCTGTGAGGCTATATGGCTATTTCTGCAACACTGGATGGCTGGGTTTCCCCTGTTACAGATTGCTAATTCACTGCCTTCCTCTTGAGTGTCCCTGCAGCCCTAGAGTGCCTTGCCCCTGGTTGTCTGTGTGAACCAGGGGGTGCCCGTTTGCTCCTTCAGTAAGTGCTGATGGTCTATGCTGCTGCGGGACCTTTTCTGAGTGCTGGTCACTCTGCGGGGCAGCCTATCTCCCAACCAGGTTGGTACACACAAGGCTAGCCTAGCTGTTGAGGCCCTGAGTCTAGGCAAAAGCCTGGCAGGCTAAGGCCCAAGCAAAGTTCCCCTTGGGCTATGAGTGTTAATTGATTCTGTCAGGTGGCCAGGATGGAGGAGTGTGTGTGCTCCCTGAAAGTGATGTGAGAGTCTGATGGGCTAACAACTTCCTGGCTGGGTTGGCACACAGATGGCCCACGGAGCAGCCCAGGGCCTGGGGTCAGTCCAAGGCCTGTCCGTCTTAGACCCCCTGCTATGTGAGCCTCAGGCTATGCCTGTTAGCCGGCTTTGCCTGCTAGGACTCTCTGGTGTCCTGTAGTCAAAATGGAGGAGTGTGAGCCGGCCGGGCAATCAACCTCCTGGCCTGGTTCGCACACCGATGGCCCCCCGAACAGCCCACGGCCTGGGTACAGGCCAATGCCCATCGGGCTTAGACCCCTGCGATGTTGGCCTTGTGTTATATTTGTGTACCTCAGTCTGTCTGATCTCTCTGGTGCCCGAGATCCAAGATGGCGGAGAGACTCTTGTAACTGACTGGCGGGAGGCAGAGTTGTGATGTGGCTTCTTGGTTCCACTGTAGATGGCCCTTCTGCTGGACCAGCTGCCGCCACCACCGCCGCCGCGGCTCAGTCTGTCTGATTTCTCTGGTGCCTGAGATCCAAAATGGAGGAGAGTGTCTTGTGACTGATGGCAGGCAGAGTTCTGAAGTGGCTTCTGTGCGGTGAAAGGCGCTGTAAATCCACCGCTGCTTGCAGCCCGGCTGGCCAGCGATGGCCAGTGGTCGTGGGCACAGGGCCTGCCTGGACCCTGTCACCTTGCTTCCACTGCTGATGACTCTTCAGCTGGACCAGCTGCTGCTGCTGCCGCCACCGCTGCCACCACCCACCCTAAAATAAATTTTTTTTAAAAAATATATAATGTAAGTCCAGACTACAGTTCATTTGGAAGACTACAACTGGGGATTTTAGTTAATTTAATATATTTCACCCTGTAAGAAAAAAATACTAATTCATAGTTATTTTGATTTCTCTTGGGCAGGACTTTAAAGGAAATTTTTGACTAGTTTAGATGCATTAGAAGGCTAAAAACACACTTTGACGTTTGTATCTGCACCTTTAGTGACTTGCTATAGTCAAAGAAAAGAAAGTAAGAATACAATAGGATTAACAAAACCCATGTATAACATGTGGAAATTGATAGAGCAAAGCTTGAGTTGTGGGTGCATGGCAGAAACTAAAGAATGCATTAACCTTTCCTAGGAATAACTGAGCAGTCATTAGGGAAAAAAAAGTGCCACACAAAAGTGAAGTAGAGACTATTCTTCAAAGTAAACTTGTAAGATAAGACACCTAGTGTATTCTGCATATATATTCTGTATATGTATAGTACATAAAATCTGATGTTCCCACTATCTAGAAATATGTTGAATACTTATGAATTTAAGGAATTATATGTTACAGTGAAGCAAGGAAATGTTTTTAAAAAATAAAAAGACCAGAATACCCTCTCACTGAGTCATGTAGTACCAGGTACAGGTAGATCCTCAGTGGCAATGGGCAGGGCTTTGTGCAGGCACAGTTGAGTGCAGAAAAGTATCCCAATATAGATTGGGTGGTGTGTGGTAGTGGTGGCATTTGAGGAACATTGACCAAAATTAATTAACTAAAATTAATTCTGTGCTTGATATATTTCCCTACAATTCTGTTTTGAGTGGCTTTTACAACAATGTAATGTCTTCTAGACTACTTCTTATGACTAACAGATTTAAAATTCATTTTAGAATCTATCACTTATCAGTCCACTAGCTTCCACTAATCCCAAAACTAAGAAAGCCATCAGAAAGCATCTGAGACCTATAGAAAAGCTCCCTGCATCTTTCAGATATATCGATCAATGTTTTTAAAATTGCATTGATTGCATGCGACTTTCTTTGTTCTGAAAAACTGCCTATTGTCCTGACACTGCTTACAATTGGAACATAGAATTTGAGGTAAATTCCATAAGTGATCCTGGGCCATGGCCACTCATATGTGCTCTTTAATAAACTCTCTTTCATCCTTATGAGATAAGAGTACCTTCTCTTGTGTTAGGCAATTCTGTTCTTACTTTACATGGCACATTCATTCTAGGATAATCAGAGTGAACAATGTTCTTTATAAAGTCACACGGTCATTGTCCTTCATGTACATAATCCATGCCATCTCAGAATAATGCCCATGACCACACAGAACTAGTGAGTTTCTCTCTCATAATATTCTGTCTTCCTATATCCAAGCCACTTAACTTCTGTGAGATTAGTCATGGTACTTATAACTTTAACAAATGCCACTACAGAGCTAAGCATGAAAGGAATGTTTTTTTCTGATAATACTCTTTGAAAATCAAACAATTAACCTCAAATTCCATAAACATCTGGAGATTCCAAATAATACATTTATTGTCTTGTTTGGATGTAACAGACCCTTAGGTACTTCTTGATTTCTAGTGCCACTTCTCAGCATCTGTGCCTGAATACAATACTCTACTGTAACTTCCAGATAAGGGCAGCAAGAGCTGTAAGAGCCTGAATCCTTCATTCTGTGGCTCCTAGTGATAGTGTGAACATCTCACTTACACACTGATTCCATTCATGTGCTGCAAAGTGCAGCCTCATCTGTTATGCTCCTGAGGGCTCTAAAGGCATCAAGAGAAATACTGCACAAAATCCCAACTCTAGTGTCCTTCCTGAACAGCTAAGAAAACCATCTGCAAGTAGTTAGGATAGACGGCAAGAATGCAGCAGGTTTATGTGCAGTGGATCATTTGTTTTATGTGCATTTTCTCAACATGTAGCTTATAATGTAAATGAAAAAGCCATCACATGGGGACATCAAGCAGGATGGCTATGTAGTATTGAGACTGATGCAAAGTACCAAGTCAGCCATACTCATAGGCAACAGGACATAGGACACTCACCAAGGAAAGCATGGGAGCTTTCAATTCTGAAGATAACTTTTTAAATTTATTTTGGGTTTTGTTGGGGTCCCTTAAATTAGATACTATTAATACTTAGGGTCTTACTAGAAACAAAAAGTAAACAATAGAAGTAGCAGAGTCATTAGCAGCAAAGAACTCCTCGGGGGAGCATGTTAAAGGCAATTGGAAGGGATACAACATGATTAATTATGGGATAGTAACTACAAAATATTAAGACTTCATAGATACTGATTCTAATAAATGTATCCCTCATTTTTCATTGCTTAAGCTTTTTTTTGGTCTTTTTTTCTTACATACTTCAGTTCTTTATATTTATGTTATCAGCACACAGTCTTATTTTTGCATAAAAATGACTTTTATTCTCTGTTTAATATCAGGCTACTTCTGCCTATTGCAAATTTAAGAAAGAAAACATTTTTATAGACAGAGATGACAGACAGCAGTGCTATCACATAGGCAGTGATGCCTACTTTATTTCCTCATTGATAACAAACATAAAGAGTGATGAATTTATTCTCAGTACTCTGAGTATATTGTAACTCAGGGAATTGATTGGTTTGAGGACCTGACATTTACTACTTTACACGATGTTGTGATGAAACATCTAAAAAGCATCTTAGTGAAAGGAGTTTTGATTTGGCTCACATTTGAGAGATGATAGTCCAAGATAGCAGCAAAATATGGCTTAGGGAATATGTTGAGACTGTGTCCACAAAGCATGAAGCTGTGTGCGCATATATTTGGTGACCTAGAAGCAGAGGAAAGAGAAGGAATAGAATTGGGCTCTAAACCCAACGTCCTCTCTCTGACTTACCTATTTTCTCCAGAGAGGCTCCACCCCCACAGGTCCACAGCCTCTCAAAATAATGTCACCCACTAGGTACCAAGTGTTCAAATACCTCAGCCTATAGGGGATGTTTAGCATTTAAACTACAATAGGCTTTCTTTTCCAGTAAAAAAATTTGCATAATTTTATAGTATTTAGTACATGGTACCAATATCACTCCTGTTCTTTTAAAGTGTAGAAAGAACCGGGGATCTTGCCTACTCTGGGAACTGGAAAAAAGCCTTAGTAATGGAGGAGCTTCTAAGAAGAGGGCTCAACATCTGCCATCCTTGTGTTTCAATGTTCCAATGGTTTTCAGGTTCCAAAGCAAACAGAAGCATACTGTGTCCAATTTATCTAAGTATCAGACTACATGCTAGCTAAGCCCATTAACAATCTGCCGTGCCATTTTCCCCATATAATAACTTTCACAAAAAGTAAACACTTGCACACAAAACACAGACATACACAATATGTTTATACATATATGCATGCATGCATATTTATTTATTATGCTACTTGATTATTTTCAATTTCAATGCTACTAAACTTAGCAAGCTGTTTTATTTCTTTTGATTGTTATAGGAAGTAAACAAGGACATTTAACTTGGTTTTAGTCACTAAGACCGTATATATATCTAACGTTGGCAACATTCTTTTTCTTGTGTGTGTGTGTGTGTGTGTGCATCCACACACATGCACATATATACATCAGCTTGTTTCTATAGATCATGTGTAATCAATCACTCTTTTACATTAGGAGATCATGGTTTTTCTGAATTGAAATGGTAAACAGAAAAGAATGATAAACAGAAATTCTAAAGTGGCACAAATGTCAGCTCAAAGTTCGCTGTTCCATTCATGGATTTCATTGCCTGACTCTGTTTCTGAACCACAGATTCTTTGTCTGGAAACGTGCATTCAGTCTGCCAGCTTCAGGATGGTGAGGAACTAAGCATATAGGGAATCTGGCTCCTCATAAGATCTCAGTGACTGCTGTTTCCTGTATTTAGTCACACAAACCTGAAAATCACAACACTGAAGTCTACATACCTTTCAAAAAAAGTATGTGGCTCAGTGATTAAAAGCATATATTGTTCTTGCAGAGGATGTGAGTTCTGTTGCCAGTACCCATATTCCTAGAGGTACAAACATCTGTAGCTCCAGCTACAGTGGATCCAGTGTTTCTGCCCTCCATAGAAAATTTTACTTATGAGCCCCCCCCACACACAATTTTAACATATAAATTTGTATAATTATCGTATTAATGGTTTTAATATGTAAGACTAATTTTGAATGAACACAATTTAAACTACAATATCTTCTTAAAAATTTGCTTATTTACTTAAGATACAAATATTCTGTGTGCATGTACACCTGCATGGCAGGAGAGGACATTAGATCACTTTATAGGTAGTTGTGAGCTGCCATGTGGTTCCTGGTAATGGAACTTAGGACCTCTGGAAGAACAACCAGTGCTCTTAACTGGTGAGCCATCTTGCCTTGACTGAAACTTCAATATCTTAACACATAGGGTTTGAATTAGACAAGAGGTACGGGTGTGCCCTATAGATAATGATGTAGCTTCCACCTCAGTGCTTTACCACTTTGGATTCTTACCCTTCTTTCCTACTTTGCAATCTCATAGTTAGAAACTGACTTCTTACTGCTTAGGTGGAACCACCATATCTCAGACACTTTCAAGGGCTGACTTTGAAGGACCAATGGCTTTGGTTTCTCTTTGGTGAGGAGAACAAATGATTTCCCTTAAACACATCAGAGGCTTTTGTGATCTGTCTGGATATATTTGGATTTAATAGTTCCTAAAATCCCAGGCTAGGTGGGAAACTAAGTGTTCAGTTCTTAACTGAGGTCACCAGAAAAGACAGATAAATGAAATCAAATGGACAACTTTTAATTCATGTCAGGGATATTACCTTGAGGGCAAAAGCATGCTTCTAAGATTAGAATGCACACACATTGTCTATATGTTAGCTTAAAGGTAAATAATAACAAGGAAGAGGCACCCCCTACCTTTACATGTGCTAGGGGTCTGGAGCTTAATTTCACTTTCCATAGAAGGGATTGTTGTGCCAGGCAATGGTGGCACACGCCTTTAATCCCAGCATTCAGGAGGCAGAGGCAGGTGGATTTCTGAGTTCAAGGCCAACTTGGTCTACAGAGTGAGTTCCAGGACAGACAGGGCTAGGGCTACACAGAGAAACTCTGTCTCTTGGTTAGCTCTTAATGTATGCTTTCTTTTGTCTTGGAAAGTGAAGGCAGTTTATATATATATACATACATATAATCATATATATTATAAAATATATATTATATGATATATATGCAGGAAACAGAGGAAGGAAGAGGAATGAATGGAGAAAATGAAAAGGTAGAAGAGGAGAAAGAGGGAGCAGGGAAGGTAGAAAGTAAAGAAGGGAAGGAAGCAGGGAAGCAGAGGGATGGGGAGGGAGTTCACATGATGGTGGGTGTCATTCTGCTTGAGAAGCCTTCCCCAGGATCATTTTATTACGCCCTCCCCTAGTCACACTGAACAGTTTTTTTTTCTGTTTCTATGATGAGCCACACTCCTCACTCTCACCCTGGGGCAGCAGCATTTACTTCCTTATCTGAGAACTCTCTCTCTCTCTCTCTCTCTCTCTCTCTCTCTCTCTCTCTCTCTCTCTCTCTCTCTCTCCCTCCCTCCCTCCCTCCCTCCCTCCTTTATTTTTCTATGTTCACTTGGTGACATGCTTATTGGTACCAATAAAATGAAACTTACAACAAAAAAATGTTATGAACTCTCAGTTCATCCAATGATTGAATGGATAATAGTATATCAAGGAAAGTCCTTTTGTATGAAGACTCATTAATACTATTAAAATTGGTTTTCCAAGATGTCCCTAAGTAGTATATCACAGCCCCTTCTCACCCTTTCCTCTCTTAGAAAGTAGAGTCTAATCTGATAAAATGAAGTTAAATGTAATTATTCACTGAACACTTCAGTAATTGGAAATCACTTATATGGAAACACAATGTTACACTGGGTGAGTGACAATATTATTAGCTAACTTTATTGAAGGAAATTATTGAGTTGTTTGCTTCTTTCTTTGTTCATTTATGACAAATCATTCCTATCATGCCTTTCCTTCATTATTGCTAAGAAACTTGAGGGTTTTGTTTTGTTTTGTTTAATTTTCTTACCTCCTTCAATTCTTTTGTTGTCTTTCATTTTAACCAAATTCTTTGAGTGTATCCATCTTGGACTCATTTTCCCCTCTTGACTACACTAGATCCTAGAGCCTTATACTCTTATAGAGCTTCATACTCTCACCACCAATTATTTCAATGAGAGAGGGGTCAGGAGGGACCTCTTGATCTCACTCAACCATCTGTGCTTGTCCCATTGTGACTCAAGAAGGCTCACCTTTGAACCTTTTTTCTGATTCTGTAATGCCAGCCCCCCACCTTTGTTTTGAGAATCCACTATTTTCCATCAAATTCCCTTTATACAAGTCTGATGCTCAGTTAGGTCCCTACTTCCTCTGGATCAATCCAAGGCTTTTGTGCATGCCAGGCCAGGTGGGTGCTCTGCCACGGGGCTATAGCTCTCCTCATTATTTTGAGATGGGCTCTCACTGCATGACTCAGGCTGGCTAAGAACTTCCTGGGTTGAATACACTGCCCTTGGATTTGTAGTCCCTCTACCTTTGCCTCCCAATCACCAGGAATACAAGTAGGACCAAGCCTGTTTGCTTCAGTATGTACAACTTCAGCTCTAGAACCAACACTGATATGGTTCTAAGTTTCAGGGCTGCATGTACTAAAATGAAGTCTTATTTAAGTATGTTATATTTTTTATTCAATATATCCAAAACCATTATCACCTTAATTTATATGCCTTGGCTAGTGTAGTTCTTAAATAGCTATCTTTGTCATAAATATTTATAAGGTTGCTTATGAGAACCGTCTGACAGTTATTACATTTTCTTGCACTTTTAACACTTTGCTAATGACTTGTTGTTAATTTCTTAGTCTCCTAATCATTGACTTTCCCTTTCTCACCTTCCTGTCCAGTTTAAATTACTCTGTGTGCTTAAGGTATTCGTTGTAACTTTTGGCTGTATAATGGCTGTTTTTGATTGTCAGCTGAACTATATATGTAATTAACAAAAACACAAGGGGTTGCATACACAAGTGTGGGATTTTTTTTGATTGAATCATTTGAAGTTAGAAGAATTACCCAAAATCTGAATCTTTTAAGGTAGGTAGATTCATCTTTAAACATGGCTACCCCTTCTGGTGGCAGCCAACACGAAAGACATGAAATAGGGAAGCCTTTGTTACTTTTTCTGCTTGACCTCACTCTCACTGGCAAACTCATTACTTCACTGCTATTAGATCCGATATGAGATCTGTCTCCTAATGCTATAGGAGAGCATTTTATAGTGAACAACTACTAGATTCTTGGAATTTCCATAAAGAACCAGACGTTGTTGGAACAGTCATAACATAACCTGTAAGGCACTATAATAAGTCGTGTGTGTGTGTGTGTGTGTGTGTGTGTGTGTGTGTGTATGTGTGTGTGTGAAGATAGAGAAATGGGGTAATAGAGGGAATAGAAAGATAGACAGATAGATAGATAGATAGATAGATAGATAGATAGATAGATAGATAGATAGATGATAGGTAGATGATAGATAGATAGATAGATGATAGATAGATAGATAGATAGATAGATAGATAGATAGATAGATAGATTAATTTATTCTAACAATTCTGCTTTTCTAAAGCATCCGGAATAAAACAGTCTGTGCAGCTCTGTGGAAGTGGTGATATCTGGTGGCCTCTGATCATCAACCACACCGTAACACAGGGATCATAGTTAACTATCATGTGTCACTGATATATGAAATTTCTCATGAAAATTTTAATTTTGATGGGCTTGTAAACCAACCCACGGTGGGAAAAAAGTCTAGAAGCTACTTTTTTAATATATATTTTTTTATTTTCTATATTCTTTGTTTACATTCCAAATGATTTCCCATTTCCCAGATCCCCCCTCCCCATATGTCCCATAAACCTTCTTCTCTCCATCCATTCTCCAATCACCTCTCTCCTTTTTCTCTGTCCTGATTCTCCCCTCCAATGCTAGAGCAATCCTTTCCAGGATCAGGACCCTCTCCATACTTCTTCATGGGAGTCATTTGTTATGCTATTTGTACCTTGGGTATTCAGAGCTTCTGGACTAATTAATACCCACTTATCAGAGATTGCATTCTCTGTGTATTCTTTTGTGATTGGGTTACCTCACTTAGGATGATATTTTCTAGATCAAACCATTTGCCTAAAAATTTTGTGAATTCATTGTTTCTAATTGCTGAGTAGTATTTCATTGTGTAAATATACCACATTTTCTGTATCCATTCCTCCTTTGAGGGACATCTGGGTTCTTTCCAGCTTCTGGCTATTATAAATAAGGCTGCTATGAACATGATGGAGCATGTGTCTTTATTGCATGCCAGGGAATCTTTTGGGTATATGCCGAGGAGAGTTATGGCAGGGTCCTCCGGAAGTGTTATGTCCAGTTTTCTGAGGAACCGCCAGACTGATTTCCAAAGTGGTTGTACCATCTTACAGCCCCACCAGCAGTGGAGGAGTGTTCCTCTTTCTCCACATCCTCGCCAACACCTGCTGTTTCCTGAGTTTTTGACCTTAGCCATTCTGACTGGTGTCAGGTGAAATCTCAGGGTTGTTTTGATTTGCATTTCCCTAATGACTAATGATGTTGAGCACTTCTTAAGGTGCCTCTCGGCCATCTGAATTTCTTCAGGTGAAAATTCATTGTTTAGATCTGTACCCCATTTTTAATAGGGTTATTTGGTTCCCTGGGGTCTAACTTCTTGAGTTCTTTGTATATATTGGATATTAGCTCTCTATCAGATGTAGGGTTGGTGAATATACTTTCCCAATTTGATGGTTGCCATTTTGTCCTTTTAACAGTGTCCTTTGCCTTACAGAAACTTTGTAACTTTATGAGGTCCCATTTGTCAATTCTTGATCTTAGAGCATAAGTTATTGGTGTTCTGTTCAGGAACTTTTCCCCTGTGCCCATGTCCTCAAGGGTGTTCCCCAGTTTCTTTTCTATTAGTTTCAGTGTGTTTGGTTTTACGTGGAGGTCCTTGATCCACTTGGAGTGGAGTTTAGTACATGGAGATAAGAATGCATCAATTCGCATTCTTCTGCATGCTGACCTCCAATTGAACCAGCACCATTTGTTGAAAAGGCTATCCTTTTTCCACTGGATGTTTTTGGCCCGTTTGTCAAAGATCAAGTGACCATAGGTGTATGGATTAATTTCTGGGTCTTCAATTCTATTCCATTGGTCCACTTGTTTGTCACTGTGCCAATACCATGCAGTTTTTAACACTATTGCTCTGTAGTATTAATTGAAGTCAGGGATACTGATTCCCCCAGAATTTCTTTTGTTTTTGAGAATAGTTTTAGCTATCCTGGGTTTCTTGTTATTCCAGATGAATTTGAGAATTGCTTTTTCATCTCTGTGAAGAACTGAGTTGGGATTTTGACAGGGATTGAGTTGAATCTGTAGATTGCTTTTGGCAAGATGGCCATTTTAACTATATTAATCCTGCCAATCCACGAGCATGGAAGATTTCTTGATTTTCTGAGGTCTTCTTCAATTTCCTTCTTCAGAGACCTGAAGTTCTTGTTGCATAGATCTTTCACTTGTTTAGTTAGAGTCACACCAAGATACTTTATATTGTTTGTGGCTATTGTTTTTTTTTTTGTTTTTTTTATTATTATTCGATATAATTTATTTACATTTCAAATGATTTCCCCTTTTCTAGCCCCCCCACTCCCCGAAAGTCCCGCAAGCCCCCGTCTCTTCCCCTGTCCTCCCACCCACCCCTTCCCACTTCCCCGTTCTGGTTTTGCTGAATACTGTTTCACTGAGTCTTTCCAGAACCAGGGGCCACTCCTCCTTTCTTCTTGTACCTCATTTGATGTGTGGATTATGTTTTGGGTATTCCAGTTTTCTAGGTTAATATCCACTTATTAGTGAGTGCATACCATGATTCACCTTTTGAGTCTGGGTTACCTCACTTAGTATGATATTCTCTAGCTCCATCCATTTGCCTAAGAATTTCATGAATTCATTGTTTCTAATGGCTGAATAGTACTCCATTGTGTAGATATACCACAATTTTTGCATCCACTCTTCTGTTGAGGGATACCTGGGTTCTTTCCAGCATCTGGCAATTACAAATAGGGCTGCTATGAACATAGTAGAACATGTATCCTTATTACATGGTGGGGAGTCTTCTGGGTATATGCCCAGGAGTGGTATAGCAGGATCTTCTGGAAGTAAGGTGCCCAGTTTTCGGAGGAACCGCCAGACTGATTTCCAGAGTGGTTGTACCAATTTGCAACCCCACCAGCAGTGGAGGAGTGTTCCTCTTTCTCCACACCCTCTCCAACACCTGCTGTCTCCTGAATTTTTAATCTTAGCCATTCTGACTGGTGTAAGATGAAATCTTAGGGTTGTTTTGATTTGCATTTCCCTAATGACTAATGAAGTTGAGCATTTTTTAAGATGCTTCTCCGCCATCCGAAGTTCTTCAGGTGAGAATTCTTTGTTTAACTCTGTACCCCATTTTTTAATAGGGTTGTTTGGTTTTCTGGAGTCTAACTTCTTGAGTTCTTTATATATATTGGATATTAGCCCTCTCTCTGATGTAGGATTGGTGAAGATCTTTTCCCAATTTGTTGGTTGCCGATTTGTCCTCTTGATGGTGTCCTTTGCCTTACAGAAACTTTGTAATTTTATGAGGTCCCATTTGTCAATTCTTGCTCTTAGAGCATACACTATTGGTGTTCTGTTCAGAAACTTTCTCCCTGTACCGATGTCCTCAAGGGTCTTCCCCAGTTTCTTTTCTATTAGCTTCAGAGTGTCTGGCTTTATGTGGAGGTCCTTGATCCATTTGGATTTGAGCTTAGTACAAGGAGACAAGGATGGATCAATTCGCATTCTTCTGCATGCTGACCTCCAGTTGAACCAGCACCATTTGTTGAAAAGGCTATCTTTTTTCCATTGGATGTTTTCAGCCTCTTTGTCGAGGATCAAGTGGCCATAGGTGTGTGGGTTCATTTCTGGATCTTCAATCCTGTTCCATTGATCCTCCTGGTTTGTGGCTATTGTTAAGGGTGTCATTTCCCTAACTTCTTTCTCAGCCTGCTTATCCTTTGAGTATAGGAAGGCAACTGATTTACTTGAGTTGATTTTATAACCAGCCACTTTCCTGAAGTTCTTTATCAGCTGTAGGAGTTCTCTGGTCACTTAAGTAGACTATCATGTCATCTGCAAATAGTGATAATTTGACTTCTTCCTTTCCAGTTTGTATCCCCTTGACCTCCTTATGTTGTCTAATTGCTCTAGCTAGAACTTCAAGTACTATATTGAAAAGATATGGAGAGAGAGGACACCCTTGTCTAGTCCCTGATTTTGGTGGGATTGCTAGAAGCTACTTTTAAAGTGACCCTCCAATCCTATAGTTAGAGAGTAGAGTGTCCACAACAGAGGGTGAAGGTCAGTGGAACAGATTTTCTTAGAATGGGGAAGAAATTCTAAAGAATATTGGAATATCATTTAAATACCTGTGTTATAAATATCTATCTTGCAAAATTTGCTTTTCTAGGACTACTCCTATTGATCTTTTTTAATCAACTTCCCCAAGTATTATTTTTGATCAAGTCACTAAGTTATTGATTATCAATCATTGTCTTTTTCTTTCCAAAATGGATCTCTTGGTGCTTTTGCTTGAAGTCTGTAAATAATCTTGACCTACACTGCAAAGAGTAGCCTTAACATCAGTGCTGAGTTAAAGACTAACTCAATATGGGAAGTATAGCCATATTTTACATTATCTTCCCCTTTATAAAGTATTTCTTCTCATCAACGAAAATGCATATCCATCTATGGGCCTGCCTGTTGATAGGTGACAACCATCAACAGAATCTGACCCTCAGACAATAAGATTATAACCAAGTGAGTGATTTTTTGTTAATAAATCCCAAGTAGAGTGAAACTGAATCTTAGCTTTTATTCCTCCCCATCCCCTGTAGAAACAACACTCTTTTTAAAAAGTAAATCATGTTTGTGTTTGATCAATTTCACTTGACTAGCAATAAATGTAGGTTTTGGTTAAGTCTCTTATGTTGGTAGCACTATCCATGTAATGTAATTTTTTCCAATGTGAAGAAGCCTTTCATACAGAGCCCAGAATCTGAAACTTCAAATAGTAATTTCCCATAAGGTTCTTTACATTGGAGTACCACTTACAAGCATCAGTTGACCTCAAAATCTCCTCTCCTCAGAATTTCAATGAGACACTAGCATATTTTCACTTTATATCATTTCTATATGTTCTATGTTCATATAGATATCACAAGCATTATCTTCTAAACAGAATCTCACTCCTATAGGGTCCAAATAGTAGAACTCAGGTCTGATAAAAGATAAAATTTCTCATAAGCAAAAAGGCTTTAACATGGTCTGGTATCAAGTTGCAGGCTATATTTCCAGGTTTGAGATAGTGGAATTTGTATTAATCCTTGTGTAGTTCAAAGGTTTGATCACTATGATGTGACTTTCAGAATATAACAAACATAATTTTTAGAAGTTATGTGTTCTTAGTATTCACTCACATGCTGTAATGTGTGGACATTATAAAAGTATGTAAGTATAATATATATGCATGTATAATATTCCTCGTTGCAATAATCAGCTAGATTGCATTTTGCCATCTTCCAGCTTCTGCTAACCATCTTATACTGATATTCCACTGCTAAGGTATTCCACAGAAGAATTTAAATTTTCTTCTACACACAATCCTTACTGCGTTTCAAGTTTTATGGAGAGATGTGAAGACTCTTCCATCTGCAGTTATTTACTCCATGCATATTCTTGACTATGTCAGATGTCTCATGACCATAAGTCAAACAGATCACATGCTCCATTGATATGTGTGGTTTTATCTTACCTTAATCAATTGAAATCCTACTGGAATGTCTCAATATTCTGGTCTATGGCATGTTTCATGTGAACCTGACACAGTTCTTAAAAGTTTACAACATCCAGATGAGCTTCTTATATTTGTGTTTATCTAAGTACCACATCCACACATACACATACAAGCACACATAGACGTAAGCAGGACAAAAGGCATAAGTCTTCCCTTAACAAGAATTCATAGAAGTCATCAGAACACTAATTGAAGAGACAGTGTGTAGCAATGTCTGTGTGTGTGTGTGTGTGTGTGTGTGTGTGTGCGTGCATGTGTGTGTAGTCCAAAATCACAGCAATATATGGCTTACTCCTATAATCTACTGTACTGGAGGCTGAGGCAGGAGGACCATGAATTCCAGGCAAGCCAAATCTACATAAAATGACCCCTTTTAAAGAAACAAATAGGGCTGGTGAAATGGTTCATCAGGTAAAAGTGCTTGCCTCCCAAGCCTGAAGAGCTGAGAGCAATTTCTGCCTTCTGTGGTAAAAAAGCACTGATTTCAAAGAGTTGTCCTCCAACCTGCACACATGGCACATGTGCACCTGTGCTCAAACACATACGTACACAGAGACACACAAAAAAATACACACACAACTATAACTGTAGCATAATTAACATGTATGCATATATATATATATATATATATATATATATATATATATATATATATATATATATATATATATAAAACAAAGCAACAGTTTGAAGCTTCAGAGGCTATCAGTGGCAGAATCTATACTCCAAAGTTCAAAGCTAGCATGGCTCAAATGTGTTCCCCAAATGGCTCCTTAGGAAATTAGTACTTACGTTCATGTTATATTGTAATACAGTTCTAATACAACTATATGATCTGACAAAGTGATTTCTAAATATTTTCATGAGTATGTGTGTCTTTAGACTGTGGATTTTGTATGTATATTTTAAGAATTTATATTCAATAATTGAGTTGTATAGGAGATGCTAACTTGGAATGAGAGAATTCCCATGGACTCTAATAGATATTTGGTGTTTACAGCTAGATGGTGAGAAGACAAACATCTCATTTGTTAGAGGATAGCAAGATAAGATGCAGTATAAAATTTTAAAATATTCTCTGTGAAAAAATATGCATGTGTTCTTCTGGCAAAGTGAATGAGAAATGAAAAATGCAGTATTCTGAAAATAACCATTTTTTAGGAAAGAAATGAAGGATTTTATAATTTGACGAGGAGTATAGTGGCTGATGTTTCACAAACTGATTTCAAATATTAAAACCTGTAACTTTGCTTCTATCTAATATGCAATCATTTTAAATGGTTTTATATAAACATCAATACTTTCAGATGTCTGACACATGTTTGTGATGTGAATAGATCACAGGTTAATCATCTGAAGGAAAAATCGTAAGTGATTTTGTTGCATTTTTGTTATGATAGTGACATTAAATAAACTTTAGAACTCCGACAAAGTTAGGGGTAACTCAGAAGGCAAATCAGAAGTATTGTACCAACAACAAGCAGATTATATGAGCATTGTTGATGGATGTGGAGTTTGGTTTTGATTTTCATGTGATAAGCCACTGAAATATTATTATAATATATATGATATAGAGGAGCAAGTGCAAAGGGTCACCCTAATTGTCTGAACATAGATAGTTCTGCATGGCACAAGTGAAGAAACACCATCCTGATGCTATAGAACAGCAGAGTTTGGAAAGCGAGATATCTCAGGCTAGGGTATCAGGAGTGCAGATGGTGTGCTGAACTCTGGAAACAGATTTTTTTTAAGAATTCCACAATATTTTCCCAGTCAGATGGTGGAAAGGAAATAAATGTGTCGGGAGTTTCACAAGTATATCTCTGACTCCTTTGCTTATTCTTGAAAGTCTTTTCTTCTTATTGGGTCGCTGTACTGGCTGGTTTTGTGTGTCAACTTGACACAGGCTGGAGTTATCACAGAGAAAGGAGCTTCATTTGGGGAAGTGCTCCAATAAGACCCAGCTGTGGGTCATTTTTTTAATTAGTGATCAAGGCAGGGAGGGCCCCTTGTGGATGGTGCCATCCCTGGGCTGGTAGTCTCGGGTTCTATAAGAGAGCAGGCTGAACAAGCCAGGGGAAGCAAGCCAGTAAGAAACATCCCTCCATGGCCTCTGCATCAGCTTCTGCTTCCTGACCTGCTTGAGTTCCAGTCCTGACTTCCTTTAGTGATGAACTGCAACGTGGAAGTGTAAGCTCAATAAACCCTTTCCTCCCCAACTTGTTTCTTGGTCGTGATGTTTGTGCAGGAATAGAAACCCTGACTAAGACAGTTTCCTTGTCCAGCCTTAATATGAGGGCCATTGCCTTGTCTTATTGCATCTTGTTTTTATCCTGTTTGTCTATCATCTCTTGGAGGCCTGCTCTCTTCTAAACAGAAAATGGAGTGGGAGTGGATTTGGGGAAGAGGGAAGGTGAGGAGCTGGGAGAAGTGGGTATGGGCTGTGGTTGAGATATATTGTATGGGAGAAGATTCTATTTTCAAGTAAGATAGAAAATAAATTATGCTGTTTTAGGATAGTGACGGTAGTAGGTTCTCAAAGACACATGACCTCACTAGGTCCTGGTAATTGGCTACATTTACAATTCCAAACATAATTTCCCTTCTGCTAAGCAGATCTTAAATCCAATTGGAGATCTGTTGGTTATCACTGTGTTATTAGTACCACTACAGTACCTTTAGGGATATCATATCATGTGACCATTGTTATGGTTCATAGACATAACAGCTGGGTAGGACTATTAGTTATTTAATGGTTTGGTAGCTAGGATTGCACTTTGTTGATTGATGAAAGTTAGAAATCATAGCAGAGGTTTTCAGTTCAGATTCATCTCAAATATTTGGAGTATTATTATTCACAATTATCTAGAGTTGTGTTCTTAATTCACACTGGGAGTATCAAGGAGAAATATGAGCCTTAACTGTATTTATTATAACTGGTGACTGAGTAAATTATATTTTTCATTAAAATGAAGAAAGAAATATGTGTGTCTTATTACATTGCAACCCTTTTTATTTCCTTTCTCCTTCTTTCCTTTTGGGGCAGCAGTGACTATGTAGGTAAGAGGAATTGTCTTCAAATACAAAAAGGATTGCCCATGGAAAAGCAGGAAGATTTGTGGAATGTTGACTACCCAAGGGGTTCATTTTACTTCTTATACTTTTGTGTTTGTCCATTTTGCAGACAAGTGAAATTGTACACACTCTCCTCTGTAACTCTAAACTCAGGAAAGCAGTCCTATCTATAGGGTATCATAGTTATGATTTATTGCTTTGATGCTACATAAGGTTTTCAGGCAGTAAAAGTGTATAAAGTACAGATGATGACATCTAATCAAAGCACCCTCTATACTCTGTTCCTAGTTGAAAGATTTCCCAGAAAATTACAGGTTCAGTTCAGCCTTTCAATTGATTTCTAGTTTATGTTCCAGAAGATAATTATCCTCTGGTACCTATTAAAAGCAGGAAACAAGTCATATAGTTATGTAAACAGTTTAATATTATATTATTCATTTTTAAAGATTATATAGAAAAGTATAAAAATCAATCCTTTTATTGTGGAGTAATAATAATGTACCAAGACAGCTAAATAAGATTTCAATATTTTTAATTTTATTTTATTAATTTTCCATTCATTTACATCTCAAATAATATCCCACTTCTTGGTTACCCCTCAACAAATTCCCATCTCATATCTGCACTCTCCCTCCTTCGCTTTGCCTCTCTCTGAGTGTACTCATCCACCCACCCACCCTCTGCTGCCCCACAGTTCCAACATCCCCAATGCTGGGGCATCAAACCTCCATAGGACCAAGGGCTCCCTGCTTCCATGTATGTCAGGTAAGGGCATCCTCTGCTGCATATGTAACTGTAGCCATGAATCCCTCCCTGTACACTCCTTAGTGGTCTAGTCCCTGGAAGCACTGGGTGATCTGGCCAGCCAATGTTGTTCTTCCTGTTGGGTTGCAATCCCCTTCAGCTCCTCCAGTGCTTCTGCCAGCCCCCCCCCCCCACTGTGGACCCTGAGCTAAGACTGATGATTGGCTCCAAACATCCACATCTGCATTGGTCAGTTACTAGAAGAACCTCCCAAGGAACAGCCACACCAGGTTCCTGTCAGCAAGCTCCTCTTGGCAAGAGTTGGGGTGTGGTGTTTGTAGACAGGATGGATCCCCAGGTGAGGCAGATCCTGGATGGCATTTCCTTCAGTCTCTGCTCCATTTTTGTGCCTGTCTTTCTTTTGGATAGAAACATTTTTGGGTTAAAAACTTTGAGATGGGTGTGTGTCCTCATCCCTTGACCAGGGCGGTGCCTATCTACTGGAGGTGGTCTCTACAGGTTCTATCTCCCCTTCTCTGAGAGTTTGGCTAAATTCATCCCCATTGGGTCCTGGTAGGCTCTTCTTTCCCTGGAGTCTGGGACCCTCCAGTGTCTATCCCCAGTTCCTCATCCCCCACTGCTATGTATTTTTATTCTATTTCCTGAGCCTCTGTACCTCTCCTCTGTTCCCTTTAGTCCTAATACTGCCTTTTCCTTATTTCCTCTACTTGTTTTCATTTTAATCACCTTGTTTCTGTTTCGCAATGGTATAGTTAAGTTATTGAGTATATTGTCCTATAAGAATTTTGTTACAGGGTAAGATAAATAGCTATCTTTTGTTAAATAGAAACAGGTGTCTGCAATTCTTTTCTATCATTTTATATGTTGAAACATGAAAAACCAAAATAACTTATCTACATCTCTCTGTATCTGTCCTAACACCATGGCAACAATGCCCCAGGATTATTGACAGGTATATAGACAAGGAATACAGGATTGAGATAAGGAATGACCTTGTTGAGAGATGACCTTGTGAAGCTGAGTATGCAGGGACTGATACTTAATAGATGATTATAGTTGTAACTTTAATACTGGTAAGTTATGAGTTAGCTATTATACATTAAGGACCTAAAAAGAGCTGTGACAGCGTGGAGTGATGTACATTTTGAGCTATGTAGGTGAATGAAAATGAGGACATGTCCACTCCTAGGTATGGCTGAGGAGAGGGATTATGTTGATGATATGAGGAAGACATCTGGAAGAGTCCAGACTGAACATAACTAGCAGAATAGACCAGGCATGAGGGGAAAGTGAAGAGCAGAGAGGAGAGAGGGGACCAAGAGAGGGAGAAGAGCCAGGCAAAGGCAGGGCCGAAGGGCTGAGTTACGTGGGAGAGAGAAGCTGAAGGAAGAGAAGCAAAGCTCAAGAAGAGCTGATGAGGACGGGGACGAGTAAAACAGAGGAACCTGGACTCTCTAACAGAGGGTGCCGAGAGAGCCCGGCAGCCAGCACGCACTTTGCTAGGTTAAGTAGACACCAAGCTTAGCCATTTGTCCAGAGTTTCTTTGGGACCTAACAATAGGACATCTCAGGAGAAAAGATTAGTGTCCAAAGTGCAGTACTAACTAGCAATTCCCTGGAGTTTACCAGGTCTTAAGTGATCTATTTTTCCCTACACCATTTAATGCTCTTTGGTATGCTTCTTACAAATCTGAGACAAAGGGAGGGAACAGTTTCTGAATGCCTTCCAGAGAGTAGGCCTCTGCCAAACAAAGTTTCTGTCATCTGTGTGTCTCCTGTGAACGCCTCATTGGAGATGATGCTTGTTTTGTAAACAACACTGATACTCTGCCAGAAAACTAATGAAAATCGAGCAAGTTTTCCAAAACTCCACAGGTATTCACTTTTTTTTAAGAAGGAGGTGACTCAAGTATTTGACATGGTGAGAAAACCTCTCTACTCAAACTGGAAAAAAGTAAAATTTGAAATTGAGAATTTAAATTTGTTAATATCAGATTTCTACTATTGCTCAGAAATGTATTAAGTTTCTAGGGCAAATATGTGATAACTAACAATAAGAAGATTAAAAATATCAATTATAGTGAATTTTCTATTGCCTGTCATAAATTATCATACCTTTATAGTCTTACTTAAGCTGAAAGTCTATGTTGTTACAAACAGTAAGTGAGGAATTAATGAGTTAATAATTACATTTGGAAAAGGAAGCAAGGTAAAGCTATAGTGTGTGCTAATAGAAAGCTATGGGACAAAATACTCAAGAGAGGAAATCTGGAGATGAAGTGTGGAACAGAGACTGAAGGAAAGGCCATACAGAGACTGTGCCACCTGGGGATCCATCCCATCCAGACACCAAACCCAGACACCATTGCGGATGCCAAGAAGTGCATGCTGACAGGAACCTGATACAGCTGTCTCCTAAGAGGCTCTGCCAGAGCCTGACAAATACAGAGTGGCAATGGAGTGAGCATGGGGTCCCCAATGGAGGAGTTAGAGAAAGGATTGAAGGAGCTGAAGAGGTTCGTAACTTATATAAAGAACAAAAATGTCAGCCAACCGTGCCCCCCCCAGCCCCCCACCCCCGAGAGCTCCCAGGGACTAAACCACCAACCAAGGAGTACACATGGAGGGACCCATGACTGCAGCTGCATATAGGAGAGGATGGCCTTGTTGGACAACAATGGAAGGAGAGGCCCTTGGTCTTAGGAAGGGTTGATTTGATTTCCCAGTGTAGGGGAATGACAGGGTGTGGTGTCTGGAGTGGTTAGTTAGGTGGGGGAGCACCCTCATAGAAGCAGGGAGAGGGAGGATGGAATACCAGGGGTTCTAGAAGGGAAACAGGGAAAGGGGATAACATTTGAAATGTAAAAAAAAAAAATCCATTAAAAAAGTTGATGCAGAGAAAGAAAGAAAGAAAGAAAGAAAGAAAGAAAGAAAGAAAGAAAGAAAGAAAGAAAGAAAGCAAGCCACGGAAGTGGTCAAGTTGAGAGCACAGAAGGAGCAATATGAAAGGAATGGTAGAATAATAGGAATATTTGAATTTGAGATATATTTTGAAGAGAGAGTTGACAGAGCTAACAAACTGCATATTGATTATCAAAAAGAAGAAAAGATGAGATGAACTCTTATTTGGGACTTAGTGACTCAAAAATGAGAAACTTTTATATTAGAAATATTAATCATGTTTTGCTCCATTCATCATGTTGGCAGCCTAACCAAGCAATGGAAGCATAACACAGCAGGAAATAGCCTAAGATCCTAAGATTTCTACCTGTGCATAGTCAGTCTCTCACCTGTGGGGAGAGCCAGGAGGTGAGAGATGATGATTCTGTGATAATATGACTGTGAGTGGAAAGACAAGGAGATCGATTAGTTTTGTAATCATTTCAATTTGATTAGTCAAAGGGTTGTATTGTTCTAGGTTTGTTGCTCCTAGTCAGGCAAAGCTTTCCAGAGCCAATGTGGCAGAGGTGCTGTGCTCTCTTTGTATAGCTTTGAAAAACTCCTGTCGTTTCAACACAAATGGAACTACAAATCCAAAAGCTACCAATCCACTCGCTAGTCCTCTAGCCAGCACCCTTGCAGTTTTCAATGGGATCACTGAGTTCAGCTCATTATATGAATTCAAAAAACCTGAACTTTTCAATTGGTAAGATCTAGTTTCACATGACAGTTAGATCTGGGATCAGTCACAGCATTTCAAAACAGAGCCTCTGCCAATGTCCTGAAGTACTGTCAGGAAGCCAAGATAGAGGTCATTTACAGATCTCCCACACTATACTTTGAACTTTTCTTAGAAATGTGAAATTAAGTCAAAATAATTATTCTCAAAGATAAGCCAAATTAAGCTCGATATGGATGCACACCACAAAGGAGGACAGGGTAGCTGTCCTAATAGGAAAGGTCAGTCTCCAGAATGTGTCTGCTCTGCTCCAAACCCAGCGTGAGCATTTTCCCTCAATTTCTAACTAAGGTTTATAATATAAGAAAGCAATGGCCACAGGCAGTTAAACAGCAATCTCAAAAACTAGAGTAAACAGAAACTCAACCCTCAGAAAAGGAATTGTGGGAAAACAACAGCAAAAGCTGTAGGACAATAGATGAGACATGCCCCAAATCAATAAAACAGAGAATAAATACCGACAGAATTAACATGGGACTAAGAGGATTTAAACTAAACACTGTATTTGGCTTCAGAGACAAGAAAAGACCCAACACTTCTACATTAAATTGCTATGAAAATGCCCCCAGTGTATTCCATCCAAAGTTCTTACATGTCTATTTAAACACTTCTAAAAGATATATTTAAAAGGCTTCTGTTTAACTATCTAGATTTTAAAATAAATATTATAGATTCTGTTTTAAGAGTTCCTAAGGGGCTGAAGTAATTCTGCTTGAGTCTAGGCTCATAAAAAGAATGACTGATTGTTCTTTCTGCTAAAAAAGAGCAACAAAAGAAAAACGTTTTGGAGTGATATGGAACATGAGCTACAAACACGGAGAATTCAGACATCAGTTATAATTTTTACTAGAGAAAAGCCATAACTGGGGAAATAAAATATTCAACTACATAATCTTTCAAAAATTCCAATGATGAACAAAAAGCCCCATCTTCACAAATAGTTTATATGCAAGGGTTGGCTGTGCTGGCACATACCTGAAATTCCAACCTTGAGAACTCCAAGAAAGCAGATCACAAGTTCAAGACTAGCCTAGACTAAGGAAAAGGCTTCCTCAAATTAGCAATAATAACAAACTAAGAATAAAACCCCCAAACAAAACAACACCGTTCACAAAGATTGTCGTAAATTCATTCATCAAATGGGCAAGTTCCTTTTACAAAGACAGTGATGTGCATTTAGGACAGCGAGAGTAAATAATTAACATAAAAGTGTAAACCTACCTCAGTATGATAATGTGAAGGATAACTTGAATAAATGTATTTGAATAAATGATAAATTTGTATTTTTATGTAATTTTTCCCAAAAAAAATCATGTATTTTTATGTAATTTTCCCAAGTATTTGTTGAAAAAACCTACAGTAAGATATTAGATATTTGAAAATTCTAATATTCTAAGCAAAGGAGTTATGATGAAGGATTCTGTTTAAAATATGGAATTGCATCTGGATTCAAGAGTGCGATCAGGGATGGAGAGATTGGCTAGTCAGTAAAGGCAAGTGCTGCCAAGCTTGGCAGCTTGAGTTGGATCACCAGAACTCAATTGGTAGAATAGGAAAACTACTTACCACAATTATTTCTCTGACCTCCAAGAACATGCACATACACAGAGACAGAGACAGACAGACAGACAGACAGACAGACACACACACACACACAGAGTTCACACTCAAAGGGAAAAGTTTATGCCAAATATGAGTGAACAAGAAATGGGAACCTCAACTTTATACAATATGGAGATATTTAACTTGCAGTCTCAAGGATGTAGGGTCACACACAGCAGTGTGCCAGCAAGAAATGACAATTCAGGGGACTAAGCCAAAGATAATTGGACTCTGTGCTGGTGAAAGTCCAACTATCTACACTCACTGAAGTTTTAATCAGTCAATCAGCCTTTTAGAATTTTTAATTAGACACTGCTTTCACCCCCCTTTGAACTTCAGTTCACAAGACAGAGATTGAAGTGGTCAGTGTGATCATCTTCAGCAGAGGAAGCCCACAGAAGCAGTGCACATCAATCACTGTGACTGAGCTCCTGCTCACCTGCCTCAACTCATTCTTTCATGAGAAGAATATCAGTGCAGTTTTTAAAACACAGGTGAAAGTTATAGAGGAGATACTAAAAATAAAGTGAAATGAAATAAAATAAAATAAAATAAAAACGCTGTATTACACATATGTAAGTCACTAAAGGAATCTTTGACATCAAAAGTTAAGCAACAGGACAGAACCTAGCACCTCCCTTGAAGCATCCTTACTGTATGACCTTGTTCTGGATGATTTTATTTTCCAGTGTTATATATACAATCCATGATATTAAAAGTCATTGGTATAATCAAATCTTTACTCTGACTTAGAAGAAAAGTTTCAAATATAGATGCACTTGTGATCAGAGACAGGGTAGTATCACACAGAATTTTACTAGTGATACTCCTGTCCTTGAATCTTGGAACTGAAGATTTGTGTTTTATACATTAATGAGACTAAAGGGGTACCTTCAGTAAAAAAAATAAAGTAAATTAAGCCAGAATGAGCAGTACTTGGCCCTGTCTGCCAGCCCTTCAGTATAGAGCAGCAGTAACTGTAAGGGTTCCCTAGGGTGTGACCCTGACATGAGACTTCTCATGCCTTTTGCCTTCCACTCCTGACACAGTATATAATTAAATTCAAGGTGGAGTTTACATTTCCCTCCTGGTTGCCCTTCCCCCTTTCCTGCCTCCCCTACTTCTCCTTGCACCTTTACATTTTCATATGTAAGACAGAATTGGGATTCTCCCAGGTCATAACCAAAGACAGGATTTTGATTTTAAAACATGTATGTGAGAGAGTTTGAGACACTCTTTTCTTTCTTCTTTGTGTATCATGGGAAATATAAAGTCATGATTTTATATTTAAGACATAAACTCAATTTTTACCTAGAAATATTGTCCACATGGAACACACATCATGTCCTAAGTGGATCTTGGGCTGTTTTCCAGAAAGCTGTCTGAGCTTTTGAACTTTGCCTCTCTGCATTTGGAGACTGTGATAGAGTACCATCTTTACAGTAGAAATGACCTTGATGTTTGATTTTCTCCTCTGATCACTTCAAGAAAATTGGGCTGTAGCTCAGGTTCAAGATAAATCAATAAACACTTTAAAGTGAAATTGGGTTATCTGAACACTAATTTTAAGCCCCAAACCAATGTCTAGATGAGGAATAGACCCCGTTTTCTCTATCAGACTTACAGAGGAGTGAAGCCTATTTGGCGTATCTGATATTTGTAATGTAGGCTTTCAACCCTGCTGCTATTCTGAGAACAGAAATGATCTCACCTTTTCTAACAACCTCAATGGCTGTTTTATGTTCCATTAATGATTTAGGTTATTGTGACAGAGCCATAAAGTAATCACAGGGTCAAATCTTGGCACAGTTGTTCTACTTGGGAATTTTCCTATTAGGTATAGGGTTCCAGAAACACAGAGTACTCGATTAGTCAACATGGAGGGTTTTCAAACTAGAACTAGTATGGATAAAACAAATATTACTTCTTTGTCTAACATTAATTATCAATGCTGTAAATTTGAGTGAGAATTACTGTCTTTTGTTCTTTATGGTTAATTTTACCAGGTAGCTGGCCAAGTAGCTAGAATAGAGAAGAGTTTTTGGTCTTTCAGGAAAATGTTCAAAAACTATCTGAACATTGATGTGTCAATATCCTTATTTTACAGATGCTCTTATTTCCTAATACATATTTTTATTTATCAATATTATTGTGTATGTGAATGTGGGGTATTTTGTGGGATGCATCATCATACACACTGTGCCTGTGGAAGTTAGAGGACAACTATTAGATTTGCTCACCTCTGACCCATTGATGGAACTCAGATGGACCGGTTTGAATGGAAAGAGCCTGTACCCCTTAAGGCATCAAAATGGCCCTTATTCAAAATCTGACTTCTTATAAAAGCAGATAAAATATTAATGTCAGGTTTTAGTTTCCCATATCTTTTATCCCATAGCCCCTAACATAATTGAAAGAGATTAACAAAAAAAATGAAGTAATACTGGAATATCAAAGATATTTTAGGAAATGTAGTTTTGGTAGGCTGAAACTTTTCTCTGAATACAAATGGATATCTGATGTACTTATGAAAATCTTATCAATAATGTATTCATGGTTTGTTGGAGTTCTTTTCCTTCAGTGGATGTCTTGCAGATTTGTTTTCAGATCCCTAAGCATTAGCTAGGATATAAGAAACTAAATGCTTCTAGTGATAATACACAGTCCTTACAAAGTGTCTGTCCAGGGATGGGAATATAACACATTGGAGACAGAGCTTCCTAATCTCAATATATAATAAGATGAATAAAGCTTGTTACTTTAATCAGTCCTGTGCAATCTTACATAAGCATTCACATCTTAGTTTCCCTTATTCGATTCATTTGACTTTAAAAAGCAAATAACTATAGGACATTATAAAAGATGGATTTGAAAAGTTCACAGCGAATACACAACCATCTTCTGTTTCTAAAATATACATCAAGTATCTTCATTTTTCTTTTTACCTGTTTCCACTGAGCATTTTAACTTAAGCCTCTGCTGCCAGGCTCCACTACAAGACCTTCCTGCAGACTCCATTTTAAGTCTCCCCTAAACTTTAACACAAGCCCTCAAAATGTTGGACACCACAAGTAATACTTCACCCAATTACTTTATGCTTAGAATAACAGAAAGACAATGAAATAAAAACAGAAAACTGACGCCTTTCCAGGTCTGATATATTGCAGTCTGGCCTATTATTTTATGGTACTTTGTCTCCTTTGAAGTACATGTTGAGCCATTGTGTGCCCTTAAATTGGTCTGTTCCAAGCTCAGAGATTTAGCCTGTGTTTTCATTGCTGTCTGCTTCAATGCAAGCAGATTTTCTCACTCTAAATCAGTTTAGCAGCAGCAGTAGCATTTCTGGTCCTTTTTTTTCCCCATATGCTTTGTCTCATTGTTCTTTGTTCATTTTCTTGTTTACAGCAAATTTTAAATAAAAATTCAAGCATATATACATAGCCATAACTCATACCCATGTGAAGTTATCTCTATTTAGAGAATGACTAACATAAGGAGACAAGGAGATACTCACCTACTATTTGATTCTTTGCATTGCCTTGCTAAAAAATTGCTCACTTTATAAAGAAAAGGACAGGGTGGGTTTTATTCTTTTTTTAATATTTTATTTATTTATGTTTTTACACTCCAGATTTTATTTCCCCTAACTGTTCCACATCCCATACCTCTTCCCTGCCCCCTGTCTCCTCAAGGATGTCTATACCCTTCACCCCACCACTCCCCATCCTCTATCTCCTACCCCCGATCTCCAACCCCGTACCCCCTACCCCATACCCCACCTGATCTCTAAACTCTTTGGGGCCCAGTCTCTTGAGGGTTTGGTGCATGGATTTTATTCTTTAAGTCACATGTAGCATGTGGTAAGCTCTGAACACATTTTAAAATTGTTTTCTGCATATGAATGAATAGAAATAATGCTGATCTAATTTTATCAAATTAGACAACTGTGACACAAATTTCAGGAATTTCAATTTCAGTTGAACTGCACTTCAACTCTGAAAGCCATGCTGACCAAGGCACCAAACCTCCCCAGCCCCATCCAAACATGGCCTGGAATTCTTTTCTGTCACTCCAATTTGCTTTATCATTGTCTTGAAACAAAAATGTATCACTGACTGTATCAGGCAATATATGTCCCCAATAGGTCTGTACTACTTCATAGCTAGCTCCAGGTCTTAAATACCATTTACTTAAAAACATGGGCCGAATACCTAAAGTGAATGTATGTGCTTAGATAGACAGCTACTTTAACAGATGCTGATTAAGTCTGAAGTGCAGCAGAGGAAAACAAGGTTAGTTTATAGGTATGACGTTCATAAAATACAGGGCATTTCCCAATGAATTTAGACTTCACAAATGAGAAGCAAGTTTCCTTGTAAGAGAGACAGAGTTCTTATCAACACCAGGAAACATGTATTCATCCTGAAAGGTGTTTCTCTGAAAGTGTGATACCAGGTGGTGCCCAGATATGGAGCTTGCTCTATAGAAAAAAAGAACCCCCTTCCTTATGCCCTGCATCTTGATATATGTCATATCCTCTAGTTAGGGGAAAAGGCGTGAAGAGTGTTTTTCACTCCTAACTTCTAATCCAAAGAACACTTTCAGTAAGCTTATATACAGACCCCCCACTGCTAAACAGCTTCCTTTTACTGGGTCATAAAATAAAATATGTACAGAGCGAATTCATTCTTTGCCTTAATTGAAGAGACGTTTTATCATGGGATGACAGTAGGTTTCATGGGGCTAAGAGGTAAGTCTGCGCTTGAGATCAGACTTGCAGGGCATAGTGACTCATTTCACTTCACACTTTCCTCACTAGGTGTCCAGTTCTCTTGTCATATATTTGGTAATCAGTGCATGCTTACCTTAAGTAAAGACAATAATCATGCAGGCCAGTTTATTTCCACCAAAACAAAACAAAAGGACTTGAGATGAGAGCATGAGCAAAGCCAATATATTCCCTATACTATTTTCATCTATTCACTGTACTGTTCAAAACTAGTAATTAACCCTTTCTCAATGACAGGCATGCATGTCCTAGATGGTTCTCAATTAAAACCCACAGCTGAAAAATCTCTTTATGGTGCATCTTATTGATTTTTGTCTTTCTGAGGATTTTTTTAATGGCTATTCTAAATGTTTTATCCAAATCGAATTTCCTTGTTGCACTTCATTCGGTCTTTTCAAGAAAGTCTTAACTATCAGATCCTGTGTCTGACCTTTAAGAGAACCACAAGATACTGAAGTCACACTCGGAAAAGCAATTCCTCAGCATGCACCTGTCATGACCTGCAATTACTCAGCACCCTCACCTGCTGAGATTGCCATCTCTGCTGTCATGGTTCCTATCACTAGAATGCCAACCCCTAGCTGTAAAGGTGGTGTCTGTGTTATTTGCCACTATATAGGCAGAATACAAACTTTCTGAGCATCTAGTAAGTTAATAATAGATTTGTAGAGAGCAGATACTTACCTGTGATTGATTATACATGCTGTGCAAGGGTCTAGGAGCTCTTGACTCATTTTGATAAACTGAATGAAAGGGGAAAGAGAAAATTCAAATGTCTACATTAATGTGATTTTAAAAATCACATAAAGTGAGAGTGAGATGCAACAAATATTGGAATATAAAATGGAAGTAGGCTATTGGCTGTCAGCAAATGGTCAGGATCAAGGAGATATTTTTAAAAATCAAGATTTTTAGAGTAAATAATCTTGGTAAGTCAGTAGAGGCAACCTCCATACGACTTAGGGACATGCGACATTGGAGACAGGATTTATTCTACTCCAACACAATACTGTAAATACTCAAATTTGCAATTTAATCTTTGCTCCAGAAGTTTAAAAAACTCAGTAGAGAATGATCTGAGAATGAGTATGCTGTCTTCTGCCTTTCTACATTCCTGTAGATCCTTGTTTGAAAGTTAAAAACAAATCTGAAAGCCCTGATTAAAAAACCAAAAGACAAAGCCTTAAAAGTTTAGGCCCATCTTTAATCTGTTGCTTCCTGGAGAGTCTAGACTAAGTTGTGTTAACTGTGGTAACCATCCTGATCCAAACATAAGAAAGGTGGAAAGCAGGATACATCAAAGAGCAAGAATCCCCTAATAATCACGAAGTCCTCTCTTCTCAACTTGCACACGAATTAATTTCCCAATTTCCTCTCCGCGATGAAATCAGCTAACCCGGAGTCACATTCTGCCAGAATGGGAGGCTTCCCATGATCATAATGTCATGGGTTCCCATAATAGTAGCCACCCATACTCATAATATTGCTTTTTTAATTTGTATGATATTTTCTATTTATTTTCTGATTTAATTTGTATGATCATTGATATGAAATGCCATATCAATATGAACTAAAGTTTATGGGATTCGCACATTCTCTCTTTACATATGATGTATTATTCATATAAACTTCACAGCATTTAGGGTAAAAGCAGATGAATGTACAGTGTGAAACTTGTTAGAATATGACCATTTCTTATTAACTTGATGCTGTCTTGAGTTATTCTGAAGTGGACTTCTTATGATACCTTGTAGAAGGGCAAACCACTGTTATCTCATGAAACTTCTCACCTGAAAGAACTGACAAATGCTATTACATGAATCTAGTGTTTTGCCTCTGAATTCTAGTATCTATGAGTCTGTGATGAACTTTACCTAATTCAAAAATGTGAATCATTTCTGGAAAGATTCAAAAAAGTCACACTATATTAGCTTTGTGAAGCATTGAGAACTAATATGTTGAAAAAATTGAAATGGACTGTGAATTTTAGGGAAAGAATAATGAATATTAAAATATTTCATATTAGTATAAATATTAAATATCTTAAGTCTATCCATTTGAGAATCATTAGTGATGTAAATTTATTAATTGTAAGGTGTGACTCATCCTTTATATAAAAACCAAAAAAAAAAAAAACCCACAAAATTAAAAACCTCATCACACATTAAGGAATCCAACTGGAGCCAATGGGATAGGTGATTACACTAAGAATGTCCTAGCCATTTTGCTCTGTGATCACCTAAGCAAAAGATAGTTAGGGACTGGGAGAATAGGAAACTATTCTAACTGAAAGAATAGGAAAGCCTCCGTGGGTATACACTAGATCCTCTGCATGCATGCTGGGGTTGTTTAGTCTGGACTTTCCATGGGACTCCTACCAGTGGGAGTGTGTCTCTCTGACTCTTTTGCCTGATCAAGGGACCCTTTTCCTCCTACTGGGTTGCCTTGTCCAGCCTTTACATGCAGCTTTCTGCTTACTTTTTTTGCATCTTCTTATTCTGTGGTCAGTAGGTATTCCTGTGAGGCCTGCTCTTTTCTGAAGAGAAATGAAAGAGGAGTGGATCTGGAAGAGATAGAAGTTGGGGTGGGGGTGTAGCATGGCACTGGAAGGAGAGGGAGGCTGTGGTAGGAATGTATTATATGAGAGAAGAATAAAAAAAAAGAAAAAGGAAGAAAAAAAAAGCAGTATCAAAGGTTGGGATTTCTGCCTTTCACTTCTTAACCTGCATACTTATTAACTTATTAACTTCACAAGTGTTCTTATTCTAAGCTAGTCAACTTAAAACCACTCTATGAAAGAATGAGGGGCCTGAAGACTGCAGACTCTCAGAAGCATAGGCTTTTAGTGTACTGAGAAAATCTCATATGCAGAGTCCTTAATATGATTAATCTCCTTATTTCTGGATGGCAGTTACTAAACAAGAGAAATTTACTGACTTATAGACAATTACCCAAAACTCCAAGAACACTGTTGGGTAGGGATAAAGCACAGAGTAGCCCCGGATTGTGTTTATACTCAAGAATCTGATAAAAGCTGTGATCTTACAGAAGTCAATTTCACTAAGTATTGTGATTTCTTCGTTTGCAAGAAGAGGTAAAAACATCTTCCTCCTGCTTTATCAAGCATGGGAATAAAGTTCCTTAGCAGTCATTATAACAGTCTTGATTATAGGTTTATTGCCACCCACAACATTTTTTTCTAGTTCATGAGATAATTCGCTGTAGAAAAATAAATAGACTTTGTAAGCCTAAGGAAGCACCTTAGGAAACAGAAAGGTTGAGGTCCCCTTCCCACCTCCTAACACCACCCCAGCCCTGCTCTAGCCTGCAACATCTGCAGTCCCTTGGCACCTCCTTTCATTTGTAACAATGGTGTGCTTAGAGAAAGGCTCACTACCTATAGGTCTGGGATGGACATCTCTGCTTTCCCACTGAGAAGGCTCATCCAGGGCACAGCTCATCCTTCTCTGTGAAATTTCTGCCCTGGGGCAATCCTTTAAAGAGATTTAAAAACCTTCTGACATGTTTGCCATTTAAGCAAGCTGAGTACAGCTAAAGAAGCAGCACGGGACCTGGAAACGACTTGAGAAAGTGTAAAAATAATGAGTCCTGTTCCTTTTCTGCCAGAAGGGCTCTGGCAACTCGCTGCCCTTCCTTATGCATGCCTGCAGGCCTGATTTTACTCTGGACAGTTATTCTCTTTGAGTCTTTCAGTTCCTCTTATATTTTATCTGTTTCTTTCTCTCTTCCTTTTTATTTGTTTTCTTTTTCTATTATTTTCCTTTTCTTTTCTTCTTGCTGTTCTGTTACCAAAAGAGCACTGTGAAATGATAAATAACCATTTGTAAATTATAAGAGGTCATAATCTTTCCAGGTCAAAATACTCAGTCCTCTGGAAGAAGGATATTGTGTTTTGGGGCAGTTCTTTGGTCTTGGTGGGACAGAGTATGACACTTTCCCTATAACCAGGGATAAGTGGTTTATCTCTTCCTTACACAACATTTTCCTCCTTGATACCCACAAATCCCTTCCCATCCTCACTGTTGTTTAAACTTGTTCCTGTCCTCCACTTTCTCAGTTTCTCTCCTTTAAGAAGCGCTGTATGCTCAATCTCTCTTTATTCTATGATGTCTAAATGGATCACTGATGTACTAAACCCAAAGCCTCATATAGAGCCAATGTGCTCTTCTGTCTTTACTCATTAAGATCTTGGCCTGAACTCATGTTCTTGGCAGCAGCCCAAATGAGTTAGCATCTTTTGTCCAGTTTTCTATGTAGAAACATTAGCTGCAGGTTAAAGTTTATATCTACTATGCTCTTTCTCAGATTGTTTTCTCCTCCTTTTCAAAGAAAATGCTTTGAACTCTTGAAGATGTTGTTTAGAGTGTTTCCCTGACATTTCTTCTCTTGTTACACTATCTTGTGATTCCTAAGATGATCGTTCTAACTTATGTTTCACTGTATCATTTCATTGCTTGCATCTGTCTGCCACCCCTGGTTATACAAATGATAATGTTTAAATCTTTTAACCCAGACTCAGGCTTATCTTTTTCTAATCCTAGTATATCCAGACTCCTGTCACTATTTGTAGAGTTCTCATAACTATGTTCCATAATCTCCTGCTATTATTCCAATGAAACCTGCCTTTCTTTTTGCCTAACATGTTCTTTGTTTCCTACAGATTCCCCATCTGCTTTTCTCACATCATGTCAAATTTATATAACTGTGGATAATATTTTATTTTACAGAGCGATAGAAATATCAAGGAGCTGAGACTACAGGAGCAGCTGTTCCCAGAAAATGAGAGGCATGGACTTTATTGTCCTTATAGCAAGACATCCTTAAGTGTTATTTGCTTTATCACAAAGGCCCCTGTACGTGTTAGTTTTATGTTGATTTGACACAATCTAAAGTCATTTTGGAAGAAGAAAGGACAATGAAAATCTATCCTATTATCTTAGCCTGTGGACTAGCCTATGCTGAATTTCTTGATTGATGACTGATGTGGGAAGGCCAAGCTCACTGTAGATGGTGCCACAGCTGGAAAGCTGATTCTGAGAGCGATAAAAATATAGACTGAACAAGGAATATGGAGCAGGCTAGTAAGCAGTTGTTCCTTCGTGTTTATTTCATCAGTTCCTACCTCCAGGTTCCTACATTGAGCTCCTGTCCAGACTTCTCTCAGTGATGGAGTATGACCTGGACATTGTAAAATTAAATAAATCCTTCTCTCCCCAAATAACCTGGGACAGTTTCCAATCACATCAGGTCTCACAGTGGCAATCTACTCTTTAAGTCAATACTATAACTTCCTTCTCCCATCTTTCTGACCAACCCCACATCCTGACTTCACACAATCAACACTCATCTGGACTAAGAGACAGGCCCTGTTTTGTGAATTGCATAAGACTATTCATTTCTGAATATCACCTTCGGATGACCTTTCCTGGTTTCTGTATCTGAAAGAGAGTCCCTTGTCTGTTTATTTGTTTGTTTGTATTAAGCTGTGTCAATCCTAATAAGGTTGTTTATTTTCTGTCAGATTTCATTGTTCCACTTTGTTTGTTTTTAGCAAAGTCTGGTTGTGAAGCTCTAACTGGGTCTGTGGAAATCCTACTTCCTCAAACTCCCTGGTGCTATGACTGAGCACTACACACAGCACAGGGCTGTTTCCTTGTATGGTCCTCTGTCCCATTTCCTGTGTCTATACAACTATAGACACATTTATAGACATATAGAGAGCCACATTTATTGAGGTTTGACTAGCAGGGTGAGAGATTTGATTTGTGAATAACTACCTAGGATATACACTTTGTAGGTGTAAAATAGCATGCCTGTTGACAATGATTTTGCTGAGTGAACAGCTCAGGAATACTGTGAGACATGCACAGTAGTCTTGAACAGCGTGACTTTTTTTTTTTTTTTGTCTTTTTTTTTATTTGATATAATTTATTTACATTTCAAATGATTTCCTCTTTTCTAGCCCCCCCCCCACTCCCCGAAAGTCCCGTAAGCCCCCTTCTCTTCCCCTGTCCTCCCTCCCACCCCTTCCCAGTTCCCCGTTCTGGTTTTGCCAAATACTGTTTCACTGAGTCTTTCCAGAACCAGGGACCACTCCTGCTTTCTTCTTGTATCTCATTTGATGTGTGGATTATGTTTTGGGTATTCCAGTTTTCTAGGTTAATAACCACTTATTAGTGAGTGCATACCATGATTCACCTTTTGAGTCTGGGTTACCTCACTTAGTATGATGTTCTCTAGCTCCATCCATTTGCCTAAGAATTTCATGAATTCATTGTTTCTAATGGCTGAATAGTACTCCATTGTGTAGATATACCACATTTTTTGCATCCACTCTTCTGTTGAGGGATACCTGGGTTCTTTCCAGCATCTGGCAATTATAAATAGGGCTGCTATGAACATAGTAGAGCATGTATCCTTATTACATGGTGGGGAATCCTCTGGGTATATGCCCAGGAGTGGTATAGCAGGATCTTCTGGAAGTGAGGTGCCCAGTTTTCGGAGGAACCGCCAGACTGCTTTCCAGAGTGGTTGTACCAATTTGCAACCCCACCAGCAGTGGAGGAGTGTTCCTCTTTCTCCGCACCCTCTCCAACACCTGCTGTCTCCTGAATTTTTAATCTTAGCCATTCTGACTGGTGTAAGATGAAATCTTAGGGTTGTTTTGATTTGCATTTCCCTAATGACTAATGAAGTGGAGCATTTTTTAAGATGCTTCTCCGCCATCCGAAGTTCTTCAGGTGAGAATTCTTTGTTTAACTCTGTACCCCATTTTTTAATAGGGTTGTTCGGTTTTCTGGAGTCTAACTTCTTGAGTTCTTTATATATATTGGATATTAGCCCTCTATCTGATGTAGGATTGGTGAAGATCTTTTCCCAATTTGTTGGTTGCCGATCTGTCCTCTTGATGGTGTCCTTTGCCTTACAGAAACTCTGTAACCTTATGAGGTCCCATTTGTCAATTCTTGCTCTTAGAGCATACGCTATTGGTGTTCTGTTCAGAAACTTTCTCCCTGTACCGATGTCCTCAAGGGTCTTCCCCAGTTTCTTTTCTATTAGCTTCAGAGTGTCTGGCTTTATGTGGAGGTCCTTGATCCATTTGGATTTGAGCTTAGTACAAGGAGACAAGGATGGATCAATTCGCATTCTTCTGCATGCTGACCTCCAGTTGAACCAGCACCATTTGTTGAAAAGGCTATCTTTTTTCCATTGGATGTTTTCAGCCTCTTTGTCGAGGATCAAGTGGCCATAGGTGTGTGGGTTCATTTCTGGATCTTCAATCCTGTTCCATTGATCCTCCTGCCTGTCACTGTACCAATACCATGCAGTTTTTAACACTATTGCTCTGTAGTATTGCTTGAGGTCAGGGATACTGATTCCCCCAGATTTTCTTTTGTTGCTGAGAATAGTTTTAGCTATCCTGGGTTTTTTGTTGTTCCAGATGAATTTGATAATTGCTCTTTCTAACTCTGTGAAGAATTGAGTTGGGATTTTGATGGGTATTGCATTGAATCTGTATAGTGCTTTAGGCAAAATGGCCATTTTAACTATATTGATTCTACCGATCCATGAGCATGGGAGGTTTTCCCATTTTTTGAGGTCTTCTTCCATTTCCTTCTTCAGAGTCTTGAAGTTCTTGCCATACAGATCTTTCGCATGTTTGGTAAGAGTCACCCCAAGATACTTTATACTGTTTGTGGCTATTGTGAAGGGGGTCATTTCCTAATTTCTTTCTCAGCTTGCTTATCCTTTGAGTATAGGAAGGCCACTGATTTGCTTGAGTTGATTTTGTAACCTGCCACTTTGCTGAAGTTGTTTATCAGCTGTAGGAGCTCTCTAGTGGAGTTCTTTGGGTCACTTAGGTAGACGATCATGTCGTCTGCAAATAATGATAGTTTGACTTCCTCCTTTCCAATTTGTATCCCTTTGACCTCCTTATGTTGTCGAATTGCCCGAGCTAGTACCTCAAGTACAATATTGAAAAGATAAGGAGAAAGGGGGCAGCCTTGTCTGGTCCCTGATTTCAGTGGGATTGCTTCAAGTTTCTCTCCGTTTAGTTTGATGCTGGCTACCGGTTTGCTGTATATTGCTTTTACTATGTTTAGGTATGGGCCTTGAATTCCTGTTCTCTCCAAGACTTTAAGCATGAAAGGATGCTGAATTTTGTCAAATGCTTTTTCAGCATCCAATGAAATGACCATGTGGTTTTGTTCTTTGAGTTTGTTTATGTAGTGGATTGTATTGATGGATTTCCGTATATTGAACCAACCCTGCATTCCCGGGATAAAGCCTACTTGATCATGGTGGATGATCGTTTTGATGTGTTCTTGGATTCGGTTGGCAAGGATTTTGTTGAGTATTTTTGCATCGATGTTCATAAGGGAAATTGGTCTGAAGTTCTCTTTCTTTGTTGGATCTTTGTGTGGCTTTGGTATCAGCGTAATTGTGGCTTCGTAGAAGGAATTGGGTAGTGTTCCTTCTGTTTCTATTTTGTGGAATAGTTTGAAGAGTATTGGTGTTAACTCTTCTTTGAAGGTCTGGTAGAATTCTGCACTGAAACCATCTGGTCCTGTGCTTTTTTTGGTTGGAAGACTTTCTATGACTCCTTCTATTTCTTTAGGCTTTATGGGACTGTTTAGATGGTCTAGTTGGTCCTGATTTAATTTTGGTATTTGGTATCTGTCAAGGAAATTGTCCATTTCCTCCAGATTCTCCAGTTGTGTTGAGTACAGGCTCTTGTAGTAGGATCTGATGATTTTTTGGATTTCCTCAGTTTCCGTTGTTATGTCTCCCTTTTCATTTCTAAGTTTGTTAATTTGGATACTTTCTCTGTGCCCTTTGGTCAGTCTGGCTAAGGGTTTATCTATCTTGTTGATTTTCTCAAAGAACCAGCTCCTAGTTTTGTTGATTCTTTGTATGGTTCTCTTTGTTTCTACTTGATTGATTTCGGCCCTGAGTTTGATGATTTCCTGCCTTCTACTCCTCCTGGGTGAAATAGCTTCTTTTTGTTCTAGGGCTTTCAGGTGTGTCATTAAGTTGGTAATGTATGCTCTCTCCATTTTCTTTTTGGAGGCACTCAGGGCTATGAGTTTTCCTCTTAGCACTGCTTTCATTGTGTCCCATAGATTTGGGTATGTTGTGTTTTCATTTTCATTGTGTTCTAAAAAGTCTTTAATTTCTTTCTTTATTTCTTCCTTGACCAAGGTGTCATTGAGTAGAGTATTGTTCAATCTCCACGTGTTTGTGGGTTTTCTGTTGTTTCTGTTGCTATTGAAGACCACTTTTATTCCATAGTGATCAGATAGGAGGCATGGGATTAGTTCTATCTTTTTATATTTGTTGAGGTCTGTCTTGTGACCAATTATATGGTCGATTTTGGAGAAGGTACCATGAGGTGCTGAAAAAAAGGTATATTCTTTTGTTTTAGGATAGAATGTTCTATATATATCAGTTAAATCTAATTGGTCCAAAGCTTCAATTAGTTTCATTGTGTCCTTGTTTAGTTTCTGTTTTCCTGATCGGTCCATTGAGGAAAGTGCAGTGTTGAAGTCACCCACAATTATTGTGTTAGGTGCAATGTGTGCTTTGAGTTTTAATAAAGTTTCTTTTATGAAAGAGGGTGCCCTTGCATTTGGAGCATAGATGTTCAGGATTGAGAGTTCTTCTTGTTGTATTTTTCCTTTGACCAGCAAGAAGTGTCCCTCAGAGTCTCTTTTGATGACTTTGGGTTGAAAGTCAATTTTATCTGATATTAAAATGGCTACTCCAGCTTGTTTCCTGAGACCATTTGCTTGTAAAATTGTCTTCCAGCCTTTTACTCTAAGGTAGTGTTTGTCTTTGACCCTGAGGTGTGTTTCCTGTAAGCAGCAAAATGTAGGGTCCTGTTTACGTATCCAGTCAGTTAGTCTGTGTCTTTTTATTGGGGCATTGAGTCCATTGATGTTAAGAGATATTAAGGAATAGTGATTGTTACTTCCTATCATTTTTGACGTTATTTTTTAAATTTGATTGCTTAACTTATTTGGGTTTGATGAAAGGTTACTATCTTGCTTTTTTCAGGGTGGAGTTTCCCTCCTTGTATTGGTGTTGTCCTCCTATTATCCTTTTTAGGGCTGGGTTTGTGGATAGATATTGGGTGAACTTGGTTTTGTCGTGAAATATCTTAGTTTCTCCATCTATGGTGGTTGAGAGTTTTGCTGGATATAGTAGTTTTGGTTGGCATTTGTGTTCTCTTAGAGTCTGCATGAGATCTGCCCAGGACCTTCTAGCCTTCATAGTCTCAGGTGAAAAGTCTGCTGTGATTCTGATAGGTCTTCCTTTATATGTTACTTGGCCTTTTTCTCTTACTGCCTTTAGTATTCTTTCTTTGTTTAGAACATTTGGTGTTTTGATTATTATGTGACGGGAAGTATTTCTGTTCTGGTCCAGTCTGTTTGGAGTTCTGTAGGCTTCTTGTATATTCATGGGCATCTCTCTCTTTAGGTTAGGGAAGTTTTCTTCCATAATTTTATTGAAGATATTTGCTGGCCCTTTAAGTTGTAAATCTTCACTCTCATCTATGCCTATAATCCTTAGGTTTGGTCTTCTCATTGTGTCCTGGATTTCCTGGATATTTTGGGTTACAAGCTTTTTGCACTTTGCATTTTCTTTAACTGTTGAGTCCATGGTTTCTATGGAATCTTCAGCATCTGAGATTCTTTCTTCTATCTCTTGTATTCTGTTGTTGATATTTGCATCTCTGTCCCCTGATTTCTTCCCAAGGCTTTCTATCTCCAAAGTTGTCTCCCTTTGAGTTTTCTTAGTTGTTTCTACTTCTGATTTTAGATCCTGGATGGTTTTGCTTAGCTCCTTCCCTTGCATGTTTGTGTTTTCCTGTAATTCTTTAAGAGATTTTTGTGTTTCCTCTTTCATGAGCTCAGCCTGTTGACCAAAGTTCTCCTGTATTTCTTTAAGAGATTTTTGTGTTTCGTCTTTCATGACCTCAGCCTGTTGAGCAAAGTTCTCCTGTATTTCTTTAAGTGTTTTTTGCATTTCCTCCTTGTTGACTTTTGTATTCTCCTGGATTTCTTTCAATGATTTTTGTGTTTCCCTTGCAAGGGCTTCTAACTTTTGATCCATTTTCTCCTCAATGTCCTTCATGTGTTCCTGTACCAGCATCATGACCAGTGATTTTAAATCCAAATCTTGTTTTACTGGTGTGATGGGGTATCCAGGACTTGCTGGTAGAGGAGAATTTGGTTCAGATGTTGCCATATTGCCTTGATTTCTGTTAGTGACGTTTCTGCGTTTGCCTTTTGCCATCTAGCTCTCACTGGTGTTACTTGGTCTTGTCAGTGCTGGACTCACCAGTGCAAGCTGCCCCTTCCCCGTTGGCCTCTGGTGCACAGCTTACACTCTGCACTGCCTATAGACAGGGTGCTGTTGTCCAGGCTGTTCAGATCCCGAAGCAGGCACCTGAAGGCTCCCGCTGGGGCCCGCAGGATTTATTGGAGCACACCGACTTCTCCCAGCTGGCCGCCCGGAAGCCCCCACTAGTCTCTTGAGGGACCTGGAGATGTGGCGGCCACCCAGGCTGATCTGAAGCGGAGAGAGTTGAGCTGGGGGCTTCTGCCTGAGGCCTTGCCCCAGATTGTGTCTGTGGACCAGGTGGAACCCGTGTGCACCCCCAGGGAGCTCCGAAGGTGAATGTTGCTGTGACCTCCCCTGTGCTCCGCTCACTCCGCTGGGCAGCCGATTTCCCCAACCGGGCTGGCGCACACTAGGTTAGCCTTGTCGCCTGGGCCCTGAGTCCAGGCAAACGCCTGGGAGGCCAAGGTCCGAGCAAAGTTCCCCTAGGGCTATGTCTGTTATTTGGGTCCGCCAGGTGACCTGGATGGCGGGCGTGCGCGTCCGCGCTCCGCGAAAGCACCGGGAGAGTCTGTTGTGCTAATAACCTCCTGGGCTGGTTGACACACAGATGGCCCACCAAGCCGCCCAGTTCTTGGGGTCAGTCCTGTGCCTTTTGGGGCCTAGACCCCCGTTTTGTTAGCCTCAGGCTACGCTTGTTAGCAGTCTCTGCCCTCCCGAGCACTCTGGCTCCTGTAGGCAAAATGGCGGCGCGTGCACCGGCCGGGGCAAAAAAAAAACCTCCTGGCTGGGTTGGCGCCCCGATGGCCACTCGAACAGCCCAGGGCCTGGGTGCAGGCCAACGCCCGTCTGGCTCAGACCCCTGCGGTGTTGGGCCTAGGATTATGTTTGTGTACCTCAGTCTGACCGATCTCTGGAGCCCGGGATCAAGATGGCGGTGAGTCTCTCCTGACTGGCGGGCAGCCGAGTTCTGAAGTGGCTTCCGTGCAGCGAAAGGCTCCGCAGAACCGCAGTTGCTTGCCGCCCGGCTGGTCAGCGAAGGTCAGTGGTCGTGGGCGCAGGGCCTAACTGGACCCTGTGTCGCCTTGGTTCCACTGCTGATGGCCCTTCAGCTGGAGCAGCCACTGCTACCGCCGCCGCTGCCGCCGCCCGTGTTTCACAGCGTGACTTTTTTGACGCTGCATCCACATGTCCTCTTGCTCTAAAGCAGAAACGTGTCTTTATGCTTATATTCTTCCTATTCCCTTTGATGGATCGCAAAGACATCCATTCAGTTTTTGAGAGGCAAATTCCACAGGTATAGCAGAGAATGATCTTTATAGCACCTTTAGAATATTGAACATTTCCCTATCCTGGCTCCAGTTTCAATTAACCTTTCAGGTTTTCATTTGCCTCCTTGATTTTTACAGCCCCCAGGTTTATTCCTTCTCACTTCACGCGAAGTTTTGTGCAAGTGCCTCAAGCTACTAGCTTTTTCCAGTTGAGCAGTTCAGTAGCATGGTTCAGCTTCCCTTGGGGACAGCTTCCCTCCTACCATAGCTCATGTGGCAAATACCTGCTGCCACCTGACTTCCACTCACTGGCATTACTTTCACCCTCTTTAAATCTCACCCAGACTCCTTTTCATAAAAGTAAAGAGCTCCATACTAATAACCCACCCCCACTAACATTTCTTACAGTTCTTAAAAATTATTTTATACTCCCTTAATTAATATTTATTGTTTTTCCTCTGTAATTTTACTCACTTAAAAATATCACTCAGACAAATAATACTACAGTTCAGAATGGAGGATTTTTGAGGGATGAGAATGGGCCCTGAGGCATTGCAGCCTTGCAGAGAAACAGTGCACATTAGACATTGATGTAAAGTCAGGAGAAACAGGACACAGTTGTTCTTATTTATGTATTTGTGGCTGCTGTTTCTGCCCTTTGCCACATTTTCTAGGGCATACTTTTGCCTTAGATTCACATATCTCTAGCTTAATCTCTTTTCCTTTTTTCAGAAGCTATTGACATTGTAGAAAATGAATTTTCCTCAATTTCTTTGACCAAATATTTCAAACATCACTCACTGATGTTTCAGTGCCTAAATAAATCTTAGGGGCAGACCATCCTAGCAATTTTTGACTGTATTGGGATATTCCACCCTGCAGGGCAGCTCACTGAGATTCATGAATTTCTAACAGTGGGCTCATAAAGACACAGGAGAAGTCATGCGTCTCAGGGAGTCTCTAAAATTGGCAATACTCACAAAGTTCTCCCTTCCCAAAGATTATATAAGCAATTATGACTGCGGGGGAAAAGGCTCTAACATGTCAACACCCTAGCTACACACACACACACACAAGTGTTACAGGCAGCTTCAGTGTTCTGGCTTTAACCAATTGTCACGTGCTAGGCTATGCTTTCAGTGAGCTGCCTTTGATTTAACCATGCTCCTCAAATAGCTATTCAACAAGACTCTTGGAGGTAAGTGCAATAAGCTCTCTGTCATTTGTTCCCTATAGCAGATGAAAGAATTTGTACATGTCCCCTTGTATCGTACAACACATGACAGGTATGTCACACTAAAAACAAATGCAAACTCCTCAGTTCTTTAGGGTGTAAAACTCAGCTAACTTTTGCCACTCTGTGTCTTTTGCCTCTGTCCCACTCTGCTCACCTGTCTTATTCTTGTGGTGAGGCTATTATAGGAAATTAAATTGTTTTATATCATTTCAGAGGTAACTACACTCTTTCTTGTCAAAGAAGTTGGTAAACGAAATATGTTGATTACTGAGACTGAAGAATTTTGTCTCATTCCTGTGTTTTCTTTATCTATTGAAGTAGAAGAGGACATCTTTTAAATTTTTATAGCTCTGATTTGAGTAGCATTCGGGGGAAAGTGGAACTCTGCAACACAAAGTTCTGGCAGACTTGGCTGCTTAGTCATTTGCAGTCTGTTGTTGCTGCTTCTGGAATCCACTCAGATGACATTTAATGCTGGTCATATTTAGCGTGGGAAGTCCTTAACTTCTGGGGCAATAACTTCTGTAAAACAATAACCTTGAGACCTTATGCAGATGCTCTATGACAATTATGGAATCTAATATAATAGGGACCTTTGCTATGTCTTACAAAGGTCTCTCTGTTGAAATGATTCTGTTACACACTCCAGCAAGTGTTCTTCTAAGCCCGTTTGTCAAAGGATGAATTTGATGCAGCCCACTGATATTCACAGTACAAAATCAACTATTTTAGGAACACTATGTCTCATATGCTTGTTTCCAGATCTACTGTCATTTTTCCAGTATTTATGGCTTCCAAAATTTAACCATTCTTTATTCGCGTTTCTTATGATTTTACCAAGGCTCTGTCTCCTCAACCGTAAGCAAAAATTGGCAACTATTTATGCTCTAGCCTTGAACCTCTTGCCACTCCACTCCTCTGAGTTGTTGAGTACCTTAATATAGGTTTAGCAAGTTATCTTAATGCCTTTGGTACCAGCAGCCTATGCTAAATCATGGGACACGGTTAATGCTTCATGTGTCTGAGCTTAGAACAGGAACATAAATGCTGCACTATAGGATTTTCCATTCATATGAATTTGGTCCATTTGAATGACATTCTTTTATATAAATAATATTTTTCTTCTTATGCAATTAGTTTCCCAAAACGTTGGAGTTAAATGTCATTATTTTTCTGAAGGTTGATTGATAAAAATTGCATTATTGGTGACTTCATGTGCACAATTCCTATGTGCAATACTGTTCTATTTTGCCTACAGTTCCTGTCTTCATCCTGACAATATGCCTATGAAGCAGATGGCTTCACTACATGCATTTTGCATTGAGCACACTGAGTCTGAAAGGAAGTACAGCTTGGTCAGGGCCACAGTAAATTCAACACACAAAAGCAGTCTTCCTCATATTCTCAGCTCCTACCTAAGCTTGCTATGCAAATTCAATCTTTTTCTTTCTATAGTAAAGTACTTGATGTGGTACATTCTGTCTACTAAGGCTCAGACACATACTCCACTAACATATATGTCACATATATTTTCGAACTCAATGAAATCCAAGTACCTTTCCCTAGAGCTGGCCTGAGGGCTTAAATTTATTTGACTTAGTCAGGTCGGTGCTAAGAACAGAAGATTAAATAGGGTGTTAGGAGCACAAAAGCCCTTGTGCCCACAGATCTCTAAGGAAACCAGGAATGTTAAGCACACAGGACAGGTCTCTCAGAGAAATGGGTGTATAGCCTGTTCTCCCATCCAGAAAGCTGGGAATTGGATGATTATCAGCCCAGTGACCTTCATTATCTGTTGGACCAGGTCATATCAAGGTCATATCATTACACTGGCTAGTAATCTAAATGACCCCTTACACTACATCTGGGGGATATCCCAAGTTTCTCCAACTAGGATGCTGAGCAGTTAATAGCTCAAATAATTCCTTACTATCTGTATGATTGAGGAGACCAGGCTAGATCCTTTTTAAACCCTTAAGCTACTACAGATAGCCTATCTTTAAAACCCATCTTCTTGGAAAACGAATGTCAGGTACTGAGTTGAATTTCAATGTAATTATGCTTACTTATGCACCAGAGATTGTATTAAGCCAGGAAACTTTTTTCCACATTAATCTATGTTTAAATATATGGACAATAAATCATCTGGCATCAGACTCCCTGAAATTTGATGTAGGTTGACAAAGTCAAGCAGGGTTCATGGGGGCTCACAGAGACTGAAGAGACAAAGAGAGAACCTGCATTGGTCCTGAGCTAGGTCTTTGTATATGTGTTATAGTTGTTGGCTTGGTGTTCTCCTGGGACTCCTAAGAGTGGGAGTGGATGGCATTCTTCTGAGTCTTTTCCCTACAACTGAGACACTTTTTTCATTACTCTGTTGCTTTGCCCAGACTTGATATGAGGGTTTGTATCAGGTCTTATTTTATCTTGTTAGGCCATGTTAAGTGGATATTCCAAGAGGACTGATCTTTCCTAAAGGGGAATGGAGGCAAGGTGTAACAGTGAATCTGGGGGAGAGGAGGTAGGGGAGGGAGTAGGAGAAGGGGAAAGTGGGGTTGAGATGTAATGTGTGAGAAAAGAATAAAAGTTTAACCTTCTTTTTTTTTTAACCTGTATGTTCACCCTAAGCACCATGACCTTTTACTTGTTCTTAGAAGTGTCTTCTTCCTAAGGCTGATTTCAGTAAAGACTTCCTTTTTAGTATCTGGGTGCTAGTTGTGTCCACTGTAAATTTTTTATTTTAGTAATATTAAATTTGTAGTAATAAAAAGAGCTGCAAAATCAAAAGTAAACACAGATTCTTTACAAAGTGTCACAGTTCCATTTACTTCTCTAAAATATCACACAGTATTATTCCCCTAAAGAAATCTGTAAAACACAAATAGAGTTAAGCATTCCCTGAGTGTAGGTATGGTGAGCTTTGAATTCAGGATTTACTATCTCAAAATTGGCCTCGAAGTCCATACCACAGTGAAAGGGTGGCCCTTGCTTCCTGCTATTCTGGGTCTGTCCTAGACATCTGAAACAGTACATGGGCTGGAGAAATGAGAATCTTCTGCTGAACATCTGGACTCAGTAACTAGATCCCTCTCACCTCTGAACTTTCATAAGGAGGCCACATCTAAAATCCCTTGTGTCCTTTACATTCGTGATGTGATTGATCCCCTAGGATCTATTTCCAGACAGAAATGACGACGAGATGTAGGAGCTCAGACCTTTTGCTTACTTCCATTGTGGATCACTAAAGTCAGAGCAGAGCAGCAAGAGCACCGTGAAGTGAAGTCAGCTGTGCTTCCAGCTTTCTTCTCCTGGGCGCTCTCCTTTCTGAGAGCTGTGCTTTCAGCCCAGGCTGGCCTCTCTGTTTCCCCTCCTGCTAGGTACAAAGCTGGGGTTGATATGTAATCTATGAGCTGAGAGAATACAAAGCAGCTGGAAGATGTAACTCAAGTTCCCAGTACTTTCTTCCTTGTCCTGACTCACTGTACACAGCAGGCTGCAATAACAGTTTTAGCACCCAGATGAACAAATGACGAGAATTTCTGTTCTTTAGAACTTGGTTATGCTTCTACCGTAAGTTTGTTTGTTTGTTTGTTTTTTAATGCGCTTAGTATTCCTTCTTCAATCCCCTTAACCTTTCTCTTCCTTTCTTTTTCCCTTCCCTTCAGCCTTCTTCCCCTCCTCTTCTCCAGATCCTCATTTCTTCCCCCCTTCCCTTTCCTCGTAGATTTTCTCCCCTGTATTTCACACCCTCCTATTCTTTCCTCCCCTTTATTGTTCCAGATTTCTTTTCCCTTTTGGTTTCAACTTGCTGTCTGACATAAATGGATTCTTTCTTCTTGAATTCTACAACAGCTTCCCCCCCCCCCCCCGATTTTTAGAAACTATAAAGTTATGTGTAACAAGGAATATTTCCTGACTCTTTGCAAGAATTATAAGATGCTGGCCTGAGGGAGACCAGTATGAGAAATCAATTCTCTTAGCTTTGGAATCACAGATTTTCTTCAATAGAATTACAGTGTTTGAAGTTGCTAAGCCTCCATTTCTGTAGTGCTTAGATAATCATTTTGCTATAACTTAATAACTGCATTCATTGTTAATTATTAATGGCTATTAATTAAATCTTGCACTTTCTTGAAAACAGGACGTTTTTGCCAAAACTTCATAGTCAAAGGACTTTTAAAACATAGCCTTTGAAATATTTTTTTAAAAAGAACCTCACATTCTAGATTTTGTTTTTAATCTGCTTTAAATAAATTATGTTCTATGAAGCTTACTTATGTTGTAGACATTTTTACTACACTGATTCCTTTCCAGGTCACTACAGGAGTCCTAAAAAGGAAGTTCGTTGAGTCATTTTGGATTTTTACAACATTAGTCAAAGTTCAAAAATATATAACATTGTTTATGATTTCAATTTATTTGCTCTCTCATCTATTTCAAAATGTCTTCACTTGATATCTGTTTCTATGAGTTAAATATACTTTTTGATCTATCACAAAGGAGAAATAGAATGGAAGCAAGCATTCAAAATGGGCTTCATAAACTATGAGCGCATGGTTTAGGTTCCATTATGCTATATCTCATGTCAAGCAAACTTTGGATATCAGGTCTACCAGATGCCATGATCTGAGGTACAAGGTTGTTCCAGTCAGAAATTTATCATGTTCCCTTACACCTCCATCCAGTTGTAGAAAAGAGGCATGACTTGAAATGCAGAGGAGCATGAAGTAGAAAATATAAACATCTTTAAATTAAGTAGGTGGTAGGTTGAAAATCCTACAGTCACCCATCCCTGCAGAATTCTGTTCAGGAAAAACACAGCCCAGCAGCTGCAAGCCTGTCATGCACTGAAGTTCCCATTGCAGTTAGAATCATCTTGAATCATTTCCCATTGGAACTTACAGGACACAGAATTCATTAAGTTTCTGGATATTTAAAAGTAGAAATATACTTTCTACTCTCTACTTTTCCGTTGGAGGAAGCTTCACACACATTGCAATGCCTCAGAATCTTTTCAGCAGCCCACATTTCAGATTATGTCCTATAGTATACGATGCTTTCACCCTGAAAAGGCCAGGTGCTTCCAGGTCAAATATCAGGAAAATAACCTAGAAAGATTGGTATTCCCTCTAAAAGTAAATTAGCAGACTTGTCTCTAAACCAATATTTATAGCAAGCTTGTATATCAGAACTGGAATTTTGGAATTCGTTTTGAAACTATTATATAGAGGAAAGCAAATAAAATTAAGGTAATTATAATAAACCACTGAAATAGAGAATTTTCCATTTGATTACATTTGGCAGCCATTATTCCCTTTTGTCTTTATGACTGGAGTTTCTTCATATCTGACACAGCTTATGCCCTAAAACATGACACAGTCGTACAGTTCAAAAACTATGGTTTGACACGCAAGTGTCCTTACAAGCTTTGTGAGTTAGACTGCATACTTAACATAAAGACAGCTTCCTTTCATGGTGCTAGTGAGCAAGTTGAAAAAATATAACATTAGAGAGAAACCCAGAAATTAGTGAAAGACAGGGGATGGAAAAAACAAAACTATGTGCAAGAAAATACCAGTTGGCAGCTTGTCATAGAGTTTCAAAGCAAGGCTGGCTGGAAAAATGCTCTATTACCTTACAGTGAAGTTATACAAATTGTTTATACATATACTATGTGGCCTGGGAGGGTCTTCTTTCCTAGTCTGTTTTTGGTCTATTTTCCTAGTCTTTTTTTTTTTTACCACAGAGTCAGATAGCATGGTTTATTCATTCTAAT